>NW_027367612.1:0-56495 GCF_046119375.1 Phyllobates terribilis
TAACAGGAAAAAGCTAAAAATTTCAGAATTGCACCGTGCAATGTGGAGATATTACTGTTTGTGCATTTACAATATTCATTGATTTTTGCCATTGAAAAACATGTTTTTCATATACCAGAAATGTTTGAAGCTACTGACTGAATGAAAGGAGCTGGCATCTCACTCTCTTTGAATCTTTATCATGCTAGGATTAACAGGAAAAAGCAAAAAATTTCAGAATTGCACCTTGCAATGTGGAGATATTACTGTTTGTGCATTTACAATATTCATTGATTTTTGCCATTGAAAAACATGTTTTTCATATACCAGAAATGTTTGAAGCTACTGACTGAATGAAAGGAGCTGGCATCTCACTCTCTTTGAATCTTCTTTATCATGCTAGGATTAACAGGAAAAAGCTAAAAATTTCAGAATTGCACCGTGCAATGTGGAGATATTACTGTTTGTGCATTTACAATATTCATTGATTTTTGCCATTGAAAAACATGTTTTTCATATACCAGAAATGTTTGAAGCTACTGACTGAATGAAAGGAGCTGGCATCTCACTCTCTTTGAATCTTCTTTATCATGCTAGGATTAACAGGAAAAAGCTAAAAATTTCAGAATTGCACCGTGCAATGTGGAGATATTACTGTTTGTGCATTTACAATATTCATTGATTTTTGCCATTGAAAAACATGTTTTTCATATACCAGAAATGTTTGAAGCTACTGACTGAATGAAAGGAGCTGGCATCTCACTCTCTTTGAATCTTCTTTATCATGCTAGGATTAGCAGGAAAAAGCTAAAAATTTCAGAATTGCACCGTGCAATGTGGAGATATTACTGTTTGTGCATTTACAATATTCATTGATTTTTGCCATTGAAAAACATGTTTTTCATATACCAGAAATGTTTGAAGCTACTGACTGAATGAAAGGAGCTGGCATCTCACTCTCTTTGAATCTTCTTTATCATGCTAGGATTAGCAGGAAAAAGCAAAAAATTTCAGAATTGCACCTTGCAATGCGGAGATATTACTGTTTGTGCATTTACAATATTCATTGATTTTTGCCATTGAAAAACATGTTTTTCATATACCAGAAATGTTTGAAGCTACTGATTGAATGAAAGGAGCTGGCATCTCACTCTCTTTGAATCTTCTTTATCATGCTAGGATTAACAGGAAAAAGCAAAAAATTTCAGAATTGCACCTTGCAATGTGGAGATATTACTGTTTGTGCATTTACAATATTCATTGATTTTTGCCATTGAAAAACATGTTTTTCATATACCAGAAATGTTTGAAGCTACTGACTGAATGAAAGGAGCTGGCATCTCACTCTCTTTGAATCTTCTTTATCATGCTAGGATTAACAGGAAAAAGCTACAAATTTCAGAATTGCACCGTGCAATGTGGAGATATTACTGTTTGTGCATTTACAATATTCATTGATTTTTGCCATTGAAAAACATGGTTTTCATATACCAGAAATGTTTGAAGATACTGACTGAATGAAAGGAGCTGGCATCTCACTCTCTTTGAATCTTCTTTATCATGCTAGGATTAGCAGGAAAAAGCAAAAAATTTCAGAATTGCACCTTGCAATGTGGAGATATTACTGTTTGTGCATTTACAATATTCATTGATTTTTGCCATTGAAAAACATGTTTTTCATATACCAGAAATGTTTGAAGCTACTGACTGAATGAAAGGAGCTGGCATCTCACTCTCTTTGAATCTTCTTTATCATGCTAGGATTAACAGGAAAAAGCTAAAAATTTCAGAATTGCACCGTGCAATGTGGAGATATTACTGTTTGTGCATTTACAATATTCATTGATTTTTGCCATTGAAAAACATGTTTTTCATATACCAGAAATGTTTGAAGCTACTGACTGAATGAAAGGAGCTGGCATCTCACTCTCTTTGAATCTTCTTTATCATGCTAGGATTAACAGGAAAAAGCAAAAAATTTCAGAATTGCACCTTGCAATGTGGAGATATTACTGTTTGTGCATTTACAATATTCATTGATTTTTGCCATTGAAAAACATGTTTTTCATATACCAGAAATGTTTGAAGCTACTGACTGAATGAAAGGAGCTGGCATCTCACTCTCTTTGAATCTTCTTTATCATGCTAGGATTAACAGGAAAAAGCTAAAAATTTCAGAATTGCACCGTGCAATGTGGAGATATTACTGTTTGTGCATTTACAATATTCATTGATTTTTGCCATTGAAAAACATGTTTTTCATATACCAGAAATGTTTGAAGCTACTGACTGAATGAAAGGAGCTGGCATCTCACTCTCTTTGAATCTTTATCATGCTAGGATTAACAGGAAAAAGCAAAAAATTTCAGAATTGCACCTTGCAATGTGGAGATATTACTGTTTGTGCATTTACAATATTCATTGATTTTTGCCATTGAAAAACATGTTTTTCATATACCAGAAATGTTTGAAGCTACTGACTGAATGAAAGGAGCTGGCATCTCACTCTCTTTGAATCTTCTTTATCATGCTAGGATTAACAGGAAAAAGCTAAAAATTTCAGAATTGCACCGTGCAATGTGGAGATATTACTGTTTGTGCATTTACAATATTCATTGATTTTTGCCATTGAAAAACATGTTTTTCATATACCAGAAATGTTTGAAGCTACTGACTGAATGAAAGGAGCTGGCATCTCACTCTCTTTGAATCTTCTTTATCATGCTAGGATTAACAGGAAAAAGCTAAAAATTTCAGAATTGCACCGTGCAATGTGGAGATATTACTGTTTGTGCATTTACAATATTCATTGATTTTTGCCATTGAAAAACATGTTTTTCATATACCAGAAATGTTTGAAGCTACTGACTGAATGAAAGGAGCTGGCATCTCACTCTCTTTGAATCTTCTTTATCATGCTAGGATTAGCAGGAAAAAGCTAAAAATTTCAGAATTGCACCGTGCAATGTGGAGATATTACTGTTTGTGCATTTACAATATTCATTGATTTTTGCCATTGAAAAACATGTTTTTCATATACCAGAAATGTTTGAAGCTACTGACTGAATGAAAGGAGCTGGCATCTCACTCTCTTTGAATCTTCTTTATCATGCTAGGATTAGCAGGAAAAAGCAAAAAATTTCAGAATTGCACCTTGCAATGCGGAGATATTACTGTTTGTGCATTTACAATATTCATTGATTTTTGCCATTGAAAAACATGTTTTTCATATACCAGAAATGTTTGAAGCTACTGATTGAATGAAAGGAGCTGGCATCTCACTCTCTTTGAATCTTCTTTATCATGCTAGGATTAACAGGAAAAAGCAAAAAATTTCAGAATTGCACCTTGCAATGTGGAGATATTACTGTTTGTGCATTTACAATATTCATTGATTTTTGCCATTGAAAAACATGTTTTTCATATACCAGAAATGTTTGAAGCTACTGACTGAATGAAAGGAGCTGGCATCTCACTCTCTTTGAATCTTCTTTATCATGCTAGGATTAACAGGAAAAAGCTACAAATTTCAGAATTGCACCGTGCAATGTGGAGATATTACTGTTTGTGCATTTACAATATTCATTGATTTTTGCCATTGAAAAACATGGTTTTCATATACCAGAAATGTTTGAAGATACTGACTGAATGAAAGGAGCTGGCATCTCACTCTCTTTGAATCTTCTTTATCATGCTAGGATTAGCAGGAAAAAGCAAAAAATTTCAGAATTGCACCTTGCAATGTGGAGATATTACTGTTTGTGCACTTACAATATTCATTGATTTTTGCCATTGAAAAACATGTTTTTCATATACCAGAAATGTTTGAAGCTACTGACTGAATGAAAGGAGCTGGCATCTCACTCTCTTTGAATCTTCTTTATCATGCTAGGATTAACAGGAAAAAGCTAAAAATTTCAGAATTGCACCGTGCAATGTGGAGATATTACTGTTTGTGCATTTACAATATTCATTGATTTTTGCCATTGAAAAACATGTTTTTCATATACCAGAAATGTTTGAAGCTACTGACTGAATGAAAGGAGCTGGCATCTCACTCTCTTTGAATCTTCTTTATCATGCTAGGATTAACAGGAAAAAGCAAAAAATTTCAGAATTGCACCTTGCAATGTGGAGATATTACTGTTTGTGCATTTACAATATTCATTGATTTTTGCCATTGAAAAACATGTTTTTCATATACCAGAAATGTTTGAAGCTACTGACTGAATGAAAGGAGCTGGCATCTCACTCTCTTTGAATCTTCTTTATCATGCTAGGATTAACAGGAAAAAGCTAAAAATTTCAGAATTGCACCGTGCAATGTGGAGATATTACTGTTTGTGCATTTACAATATTCATTGATTTTTGCCATTGAAAAACATGTTTTTCATATACCAGAAATGTTTGAAGCTACTGACTGAATGAAAGGAGCTGGCATCTCACTCTCTTTGAATCTTCTTTATCATGCTAGGATTAGCAGGAAAAAGCAAAAAATTTCAGAATTGCACCTTGCAATGTGGAGATATTACTGTTTGTGCATTTACAATATTCATTGATTTTTGCCATTGAAAAACATGTTTTTCATATACCAGAAATGTTTGAAGCTACTGACTGAATGAAAGGAGCTGGCATCTCACTCTCTTTGAATCTTCTTTATCATGCTAGGATTAACAGGAAAAAGCTAAAAATTTCAGAATTGCACCGTGCAATGTGGAGATATTACTGTTTGTGCTTTTACAATATTCATTGATTTTTGCCATTGAAAAACATGTTTTTCATATACCAGAAATGTTTGAAGCTACTGACTGAATGAAAGGAGCTGGCATCTCACTCTCTTTGAATCTTCTTTATCATGCTAGGATTAGCAGGAAAAAGCAAAAAATTTCAGAATTGCACCTTGCAATGCGGAGATATTACTGTTTGTGCATTTACAATATTCATTGATTTTTGCCATTGAAAAACATGTTTTTCATATACCAGAAATGTTTGAAGCTACTGACTGAATGAAAGGAGCTGGCATCTCACTCTCTTTGAATCTTCTTTATCATGCTAGGATTAACAGGAAAAAGCAAAAAATTTCAGAATTGCACCTTGCAATGTGGAGATATTACTGTTTGTGCATTTACAATATTCATTGATTTTTGCCATTGAAAAACGTTTTTCATATACCACAAATGTTTGAAGCTACTGACTGAAAGGAGCTGGCATCTCACTCTCTTTGAATCTTCTTTATCATGCTAGGATTAACAGGAAAAAGCTAAAAATTTCAGAATTGCACCGTGCAATGTGGAGATATTACTGTTTGTGCATTTACAATATTCATTGATTTTTGCCATTGAAAAACATGTTTTTCATATACCAAAAATGTTTGAAGCTACTGACTGAATGAAAGGAGCTGGCATCTCACTCTCTTTGAATCTTCTTTATCATGCTAGGATTAGCAGGAAAAAGCAAAAAATTTCAGAATTGCACCTTGCAATGTGGAGATATTACTGTTTGTGCATTTACAATAATCATTGATTTTTGCCATTGAAAAACATGTTTTTCATATACCAGAAATGTTTGAAGCTACTGACTGAATGAAAGGAGCTGGCATCTCACTCTCTTTGAATCTTCTTTATCATGCTAGGATTAACAGGAAAAAGCTAAAAATTTCAGAATTGCACCGTGCAATGTGGAGATATTACTGTTTGTGCATTTACAATATTCATTGATTTTTGCCATTGAAAAACGTTTTTCATATACCAGAAATGTTTGAAGCTACTGACTGAATGAAAGGAGCTGGCATCTCACTCTCTTTGAATCTTCTTTATCATGCTAGGATTAGCAGGAAAAAGCAAAAAATTTCAGAATTGCACCTTGCAATGTGGAGATATTACTGTTTGTGCATTTACAATATTCATTGATTTTTGCCATTGAAAAACATGTTTTTCATATACCAGAAATGTTTGAAGCTACTGACTGAATGAAAGGAGCTGGCATCTCACTCTCTTTGAATCTTCTTTATCATGCTAGGATTAACAGGAAAAAGCAAAAAATTTCAGAATTGCACCTTGCAATGTGGAGATATTACTGTTTGTGCATTTACAATATTCATTGATTTTTGCCATTGAAAAACATGTTTTTCATATACCAGAAATGTTTGAAGCTACTGACTGAATGAAAGGAGCTGGCATCTCACTCTCTTTGAATCTTCTTTATCATGCTAGGATTAGCAGGAAAAAGCAAAAAATTTCAGAATTGCACCTTGCAATGCGGAGATATTACTGTTTGTGCATTTACAATATTCATTGATTTTTGCCATTGAAAAACATGTTTTTCATATACCAGAAATGTTTGAAGCTACTGACTGAATGAAAGGAGCTGGCATCTCACTCTCTTTGAATCTTCTTTATCATGCTAGGATTAACAGGAAAAAGCAAAAAATTTCAGAATTGCACCTTGCAATGTGGAGATATTACTGTTTGTGCATTTACAATATTCATTGATTTTTGCCATTGAAAAACGTTTTTCATATACCAGAAATGTTTGAAGCTACTGACTGAATGAAAGGAGCTGGCATCTCACTCTCTTTGAATCTTCTTTATCATGCTAGGATTAACAGGAAAAAGCTAAAAATTTCAGAATTGCACCGTGCAATGTGGAGATATTACTGTTTGTGCATTTACAATATTCATTGATTTTTGCCATTGAAAAACATGTTTTTCATATACCAGAAATGTTTGAAGCTACTGACTGAATGAAAGGAGCTGGCATCTCACTCTCTTTGAATCTTCTTTATCATGCTAGGATTAACAGGAAAAAGCTAAAAATTTCAGAATTGCACCGTGCAATGTGGAGATATTACTGTTTGTGCATTTACAATATTCATTGATTTTTGCCATTGAAAAACATGTTTTTCATATACCAGAAATGTTTGAAGCTACTGACTGAATGAAAGGAGCTGGCATCTCACTCTCTTTGAATCTTCTTTATCATGCTAGGATTAACAGGAAAAAGCTAAAAATTTCAGAATTGCACCGTGCAATGTGGAGATATTACTGTTTGTGCATTTACAATATTCATTGATTTTTGCCATTGAAAAACATGTTTTTCATATACCAGAAATGTTTGAAGCTACTGACTGAATGAAAGGAGCTGGCATCTCACTCTCTTTGAATCTTCTTTATCATGCTAGGATTAACAGGAAAAAGCTAAAAATTTCAGAATTGCACCGTGCAATGTGGAGATATTACTGTTTGTGCATTTACAATATTCATTGATTTTTGCCATTGAAAAACATGTTTTTCATATACCAGAAATGTTTGAAGCTACTGACTGAATGAAAGGAGCTGGCATCTCACTCTCTTTGAATCTTCTTTATCATGCTAGGATTAACAGGAAAAAGCAAAAAATTTCAGAATTGCACCTTGCAATGTGGAGATATTACTGTTTGTGCATTTACAATATTCATTGATTTTTGCCATTGAAAAACATGTTTTTCATATACCAGAAATGTTTGAAGCTACTGACTGAATGAAAGGAGCTGGCATCTCACTCTCTTTGAATCTTCTTTATCATGCTAGGATTAACAGGAAAAAGCTAAAAATTTCAGAATTGCACCGTGCAATGTGGAGATATTACTGTTTGTGCATTTACAATATTCATTGATTTTTGCCATTGAAAAACATGTTTTTCATATACCAGAAATGTTTGAAGCTACTGACTGAATGAAAGGAGCTGGCATCTCACTCTCTTTGAATCTTCTTTATCATGCTAGGATTAACAGGAAAAAGCTAAAAATTTCAGAATTGCACCGTGCAATGTGGAGATATTACTGTTTGTGCTTTTACAATATTCATTGATTTTTGCCATTGAAAAACATGTTTTTCATATACCAGAAATGTTTGAAGCTACTGACTGAATGAAAGGAGCTGGCATCTCACTCTCTTTGAATCTTCTTTATCATGCTAGGATTAGCAGGAAAAAGCAAAAAATTTCAGAATTGCACCTTGCAATGCGGAGATATTACTGTTTGTGCATTTACAATATTCATTGATTTTTGCCATTGAAAAACATGTTTTTCATATACCAGAAATGTTTGAAGCTACTGACTGAATGAAAGGAGCTGGCATCTCACTCTGAATCTTCTTTATCATGCTAGGATTAACAGGAAAAAGCAAAAAATTTCAGAATTGCACCTTGCAATGTGGAGATATTACTGTTTGTGCATTTACAATATTCATTGATTTTTGCCATTGAAAAACGTTTTTCATATACCAGAAATGTTTGAAGCTACTGACTGAATGAAAGGAGCTTGGCATCTCACTCTCTTTGAATCTTCTTTATCATGCTAGGATTAACAGGAAAAAGCTAAAAATTTCAGAATTGCACCGTGCAATGTGGAGATATTACTGTTTGTGCATTTACAATATTCATTGATTTTTGCCATTGAAAAACATGTTTTTCATATACCAGAAATGTTTGAAGCTACTGACTGAATGAAAGGAGCTGGCATCTCACTCTCTTTGAATCTTCTTTATCATGCTAGGATTAGCAGGAAAAAGCAAAAAATTTCAGAATTGCACCTTGCAATGTGGAGATATTACTGTTTGTGCATTTACAATATTCATTGATTTTTGCCATTGAAAAACATGTTTTTCATATACCAGAAATGTTTGAAGCTACTGACTGAATGAAAGGAGCTGGCATCTCACTCTCTTTGAATCTTCTTTATCATGCTAGGATTAACAGGAAAAAGCTAAAAATTTCAGAATTGCACCGTGCAATGTGGAGATATTACTGTTTGTGCATTTACAATATTCATTGATTTTTGCCATTGAAAAACGTTTTTCATATACCAGAAATGTTTGAAGCTACTGACTGAATGAAAGGAGCTGGCATCTCACTCTCTTTGAATCTTCTTTATCATGCTAGGATTAGCAGGAAAAAGCAAAAAATTTCAGAATTGCACCTTGCAATGTGGAGATATTACTGTTTGTGCATTTACAATATTCATTGATTTTTGCCATTGAAAAACATGTTTTTCATATACCAGAAATGTTTGAAGCTACTGACTGAATGAAAGGAGCTGGCATCTCACTCTCTTTGAATCTTCTTTATCATGCTAGGATTAACAGGAAAAAGCAAAAAATTTCAGAATTGCACCTTGCAATGTGGAGATATTACTGTTTGTGCATTTACAATATTCATTGATTTTTGCCATTGAAAAACGTTTTTCATATACCAGAAATGTTTGAAGCTACTGACTGAATGAAAGGAGCTGGCATCTCACTCTCTTTGAATCTTCTTTATCATGCTAGGATTAACAGGAAAAAGCTAAAAATTTCAGAATTGCACCGTGCAATGTGGAGATATTACTGTTTGTGCATTTACAATATTCATTGATTTTTGCCATTGAAAAACATGTTTTTCATATACCAGAAATGTTTGAAGCTACTGACTGAAAGGAGCTGGCATCTCACTCTCTTTGAATCTTCTTTATCATGCTAGGATTAACAGGAAAAAGCTAAAAATTTCAGAATTGCACCGTGCAATGTGGAGATATTACTGTTTGTGCATTTACAATATTCATTGATTTTTGCCATTGAAAAACATGTTTTTCATATACCAGAAATGTTTGAAGCTACTGACTGAATGAAAGGAGCTGGCATCTCACTCTCTTTGAATCTTCCTTATCATGCTAGGATTAGCAGGAAAAAGCTAAAAATTTCAGAATTGCACCGTGCAATGTGGAGATATTACTGTTTGTGCATTTACAATATTCATTGATTTTTGCCATTGAAAAACATGTTTTTCATATACCAGAAATGTTTGAAGCTACTGACTGAATGAAAGGAGCTGGCATCTCACTCTCTTTGAATCTTCTTTATCATGCTAGGATTAGCAGGAAAAAGCAAAAAATTTCAGAATTGCACCTTGCAATGCGGAGATATTACTGTTTGTGCATTTACAATATTCATTGATTTTTGCCATTGAAAAACATGTTTTTCATATACCAGAAATGTTTGAAGCTACTGATTGAATGAAAGGAGCTGGCATCTCACTCTCTTTGAATCTTCTTTATCATGCTAGGATTAACAGGAAAAAGCAAAAAATTTCAGAATTGCACCTTGCAATGTGGAGATATTACTGTTTGTGCATTTACAATATTCATTGATTTTTGCCATTGAAAAACATGTTTTTCATATACCAGAAATGTTTGAAGCTACTGACTGAATGAAAGGAGCTGGCATCTCACTCTCTTTGAATCTTCTTTATCATGCTAGGATTAACAGGAAAAAGCTACAAATTTCAGAATTGCACCGTGCAATGTGGAGATATTACTGTTTGTGCATTTACAATATTCATTGATTTTTGCCATTGAAAAACATGGTTTTCATATACCAGAAATGTTTGAAGCTACTGACTGAATGAAAGGAGCTGGCAATCTCACTCTCTTTGAATCTTCTTTATCATGCTAGGATTAACAGGAAAAAGCAAAAAATTTCAGAATTGCACCTTGCAATGTGGAGATATTACTGTTTGTGCATTTACAATATTCATTGATTTTTGCCATTGAAAAACATGTTTTTCATATACCAGAAATGTTTGAAGCTACTGACTGAATGAAAGGAGCTGGCATCTCACTCTCTTTGAATCTTCTTTATCATGCTAGGATTAACAGGAAAAAGCTAAAAATTTCAGAATTGCACCGTGCAATGTGGAGATATTACTGTTTGTGCATTTACAATATTCATTGATTTTTGCCATTGAAAAACATGTTTTTCATATACCAGAAATGTTTGAAGCTACTGACTGAATGAAAGGAGCTGGCATCTCACTCTCTTTGAATCTTCTTTATCATGCTAGGATTAGCAGGAAAAAGCAAAAAATTTCAGAATTGCACCTTGCAATGTGGAGATATTACTGTTTGTGCATTTACAATATTCATTGATTTTTGCCATTGAAAAACATGTTTTTCATATACCAGAAATGTTTGAAGCTACTGACTGAATGAAAGGAGCTGGCATCTCACTCTCTTTGAATCTTCTTTATCATGCTAGGATTAACAGGAAAAAGCTAAAAATTTCAGAATTGCACCGTGCAATGTGGAGATATTACTGTTTGTGCTTTTACAATATTCATTGATTTTTGCCATTGAAAAACATGTTTTTCATATACCAGAAATGTTTGAAGCTACTGACTGAATGAAAGGAGCTGGCATCTCACTCTCTTTGAATCTTCTTTATCATGCTAGGATTAGCAGGAAAAAGCAAAAAATTTCAGAATTGCACTTTGCAATGTGGAGATATTACTGTTTGTGCATTTACAATATTCATTGATTTTTGCCATTGAAAAACATGTTTTTCATATACCAGAAATGTTTGAAGCTACTGACTGAATGAAAGGAGCTGGCATCTCACTCTTTGAATCTTCTTTATCATGCTAGGATTAACAGGAAAAAGCTAAAAATTTCAGAATTGCACCGTGCAATGTGGAGATATTACTGTTTGTGCTTTTACAATATTCATTGATTTTTGCCATTGAAAAACATGTTTTTCATATACCAGAAATGTTTGAAGCTACTGACTGAATGAAAGGAGCTGGCATCTCACTCTCTTTGAATCTTCTTTATCATGTTAGGATTAGCAGGAAAAAGCAAAAAATTTCAGAATTGCACTTTGCAATGTGGAGATATTACTGTTTGTGCATTTACAATATTCATTGATTTTTGCCATTGAAAAACATGTTTTTCATATACCAGAAATGTTTGAAGCTACTGACTGAATGAAAGGAGCTGGCATCTCACTCTCTTTGAATCTTCTTTATCATGCTAGGATTAACAGGAAAAAGCTAAAAATTTCAGAATTGCACCGTGCAATGTGGAGATATTACTGTTTGTGCATTTACAATATTCATTGATTTTTGCCATTGAAAAACGTTTTTCATATACCAGAAATGTTTGAAGCTACTGACTGAATAAAAGGAGCTGGCATCTCACTCTCTTTGAATCTTCTTTATCATGCTAGGATTAGCAGGAAAAAGCAAAAAATTTCAGAATTGCACCTTGCAATGTGGAGATATTACTGTTTGTGCATTTACAATATTCATTGATTTTTGCCATTGAAAAACATGTTTTTCATATACCAGAAATGTTTGAAGCTACTGACTGAATGAAAGGAGCTGGCATCTCACTCTCTTTGAATCTTCTTTATCATGCTAGGATTAACAGGAAAAAGCAAAAAATTTCAGAATTGCACCTTGCAATGTGGAGATATTACTGTTTGTGCATTTACAATATTCATTGATTTTTGCCATTGAAAAACATGTTTTTCATATACCAGAAATGTTTGAAGCTACTGACTGAATGAAAGGAGCTGGCATCTCACTCTCTTTGAATCTTCTTTATCATGCTAGGATTAACAGGAAAAAGCTAAAAATTTCAGAATTGCACCGTGCAATGTGGAGATATTACTGTTTGTGCATTTACAATATTCATTGATTTTTGCCATTGAAAAACATGTTTTTCATATACCAGAAATGTTTGAAGCTACTGACTGAATGAAAGGAGCTGGCATCTCACTCTCTTTGAATCTTTATCATGCTAGGATTAACAGGAAAAAGCAAAAAATTTCAGAATTGCACCTTGCAATGTGGAGATATTACTGTTTGTGCATTTACAATATTCATTGATTTTTGCCATTGAAAAACATGTTTTTCATATACCAGAAATGTTTGAAGCTACTGACTGAATGAAAGGAGCTGGCATCTCACTCTCTTTGAATCTTCTTTATCATGCTAGGATTAACAGGAAAAAGCTAAAAATTTCAGAATTGCACCGTGCAATGTGGAGATATTACTGTTTGTGCATTTACAATATTCATTGATTTTTGCCATTGAAAAACATGTTTTTCATATACCAGAAATGTTTGAAGCTACTGACTGAATGAAAGGAGCTGGCATCTCACTCTCTTTGAATCTTCTTTATCATGCTAGGATTAACAGGAAAAAGCTAAAAATTTCAGAATTGCACCGTGCAATGTGGAGATATTACTGTTTGTGCATTTACAATATTCATTGATTTTTGCCATTGAAAAACATGTTTTTCATATACCAGAAATGTTTGAAGCTACTGACTGAATGAAAGGAGCTGGCATCTCACTCTCTTTGAATCTTCTTTATCATGCTAGGATTAGCAGGAAAAAGCTAAAAATTTCAGAATTGCACCGTGCAATGTGGAGATATTACTGTTTGTGCATTTACAATATTCATTGATTTTTGCCATTGAAAAACATGTTTTTCATATACCAGAAATGTTTGAAGCTACTGACTGAATGAAAGGAGCTGGCATCTCACTCTCTTTGAATCTTCTTTATCATGCTAGGATTAGCAGGAAAAAGCAAAAAATTTCAGAATTGCACCTTGCAATGCGGAGATATTACTGTTTGTGCATTTACAATATTCATTGATTTTTGCCATTGAAAAACATGTTTTTCATATACCAGAAATGTTTGAAGCTACTGATTGAATGAAAGGAGCTGGCATCTCACTCTCTTTGAATCTTCTTTATCATGCTAGGATTAACAGGAAAAAGCAAAAAATTTCAGAATTGCACCTTGCAATGTGGAGATATTACTGTTTGTGCATTTACAATATTCATTGATTTTTGCCATTGAAAAACATGTTTTTCATATACCAGAAATGTTTGAAGCTACTGACTGAATGAAAGGAGCTGGCATCTCACTCTCTTTGAATCTTCTTTATCATGCTAGGATTAACAGGAAAAAGCTACAAATTTCAGAATTGCACCGTGCAATGTGGAGATATTACTGTTTGTGCATTTACAATATTCATTGATTTTTGCCATTGAAAAACATGGTTTTCATATACCAGAAATGTTTGAAGCTACTGACTGAATGAAAGGAGCTGGCATCTCACTCTCTTTGAATCTTCTTTATCATGCTAGGATTAGCAGGAAAAAGCAAAAAATTTCAGAATTGCACCTTGCAATGTGGAGATATTACTGTTTGTGCATTTACAATATTCATTGATTTTTGCCATTGAAAAACATGTTTTTCATATACCAGAAATGTTTGAAGCTACTGACTGAATGAAAGGAGCTGGCATCTCACTCTCTTTGAATCTTCTTTATCATGCTAGGATTAACAGGAAAAAGCTAAAAATTTCAGAATTGCACCGTGCAATGTGGAGATATTACTGTTTGTGCATTTACAATATTCATTGATTTTTGCCATTGAAAAACATGTTTTTCATATACCAGAAATGTTTGAAGCTACTGACTGAATGAAAGGAGCTGGCATCTCACTCTCTTTGAATCTTCTTTATCATGCTAGGATTAACAGGAAAAAGCAAAAAATTTCAGAATTGCACCTTGCAATGTGGAGATATTACTGTTTGTGCATTTACAATATTCATTGATTTTTGCCATTGAAAAACATGTTTTTCATATACCAGAAATGTTTGAAGCTACTGACTGAATGAAAGGAGCTGGCATCTCACTCTCTTTGAATCTTCTTTATCATGCTAGGATTAACAGGAAAAAGCAAAAAATTTCAGAATTGCACCTTGCAATGTGGAGATATTACTGTTTGTGCATTTACAATATTCATTGATTTTTGCCATTGAAAAACATGTTTTTCATATACCAGAAATGTTTGAAGCTACTGACTGAATGAAAGGAGCTGGCATCTCACTCTCTTTGAATCTTCTTTATCATGCTAGGATTAACAGGAAAAAGCTAAAAATTTCAGAATTGCACCGTGCAATGTGGAGATATTACTGTTTGTGCTTTTACAATATTCATTGATTTTTGCCATTGAAAAACATGTTTTTCATATACCAGAAATGTTTGAAGCTACTGACTGAATGAAAGGAGCTGGCATCTCACTCTCTTTGAATCTTCTTTATCATGCTAGGATTAGCAGGAAAAAGCAAAAAATTTCAGAATTGCACCTTGCAATGCGGAGATATTACTGTTTGTGCATTTACAATATTCATTGATTTTTGCCATTGAAAAACATGTTTTTCATATACCAGAAATGTTTGAAGCTACTGACTGAATGAAAGGAGCTGGCATCTCACTCTCTTTGAATCTTCTTTATCATGCTAGGATTAACAGGAAAAAGCAAAAAATTTCAGAATTGCACCTTGCAATGTGGAGATATTACTGTTTGTGCATTTACAATATTCATTGATTTTTGCCATTGAAAAACGTTTTTCATATACCAGAAATGTTTGAAGCTACTGACAAAGGAGCTGGCATCTCACTCTCTTTGAATCTTCTTTATCATGCTAGGATTAACAGGAAAAAGCTAAAAATTTCAGAATTGCACCGTGCAATGTGGAGATATTACTGTTTGTGCATTTACAATATTCATTGATTTTTGCCATTGAAAAACATGTTTTTCATATACCAAAAATGTTTGAAGCTACTGACTGAATGAAAGGAGCTGGCATCTCACTCTCTTTGAATCTTCTTTATCATGCTAGGATTAGCAGGAAAAAGCAAAAAATTTCAGAATTGCACCTTGCAATGTGGAGATATTACTGTTTGTGCATTTACAATAATCATTGATTTTTGCCATTGAAAAACATGTTTTTCATATACCAGAAATGTTTGAAGCTACTGACTGAATGAAAGGAGCTGGCATCTCACTCTCTTTGAATCTTCTTTATCATGCTAGGATTAACAGGAAAAAGCTAAAAATTTCAGAATTGCACCGTGCAATGTGGAGATATTACTGTTTGTGCATTTACAATATTCATTGATTTTTGCCATTGAAAAACGTTTTTCATATACCAGAAATGTTTGAAGCTACTGACTGAATGAAAGGAGCTGGCATCTCACTCTCTTTGAATCTTCTTTATCATGCTAGGATTAGCAGGAAAAAGCAAAAAATTTCAGAATTGCACCTTGCAATGTGGAGATATTACTGTTTGTGCATTTACAATATTCATTGATTTTTGCCATTGAAAAACATGTTTTTCATATACCAGAAATGTTTGAAGCTACTGACTGAATGAAAGGAGCTGGCATCTCACTCTCTTTGAATCTTCTTTATCATGCTAGGATTAACAGGAAAAAGCAAAAAATTTCAGAATTGCACCTTGCAATGTGGAGATATTACTGTTTGTGCATTTACAATATTCATTGATTTTTGCCATTGAAAAACATGTTTTTCATATACCAGAAATGTTTGAAGCTACTGACTGAATGAAAGGAGCTGGCATCTCACTCTCTTTGAATCTTCTTTATCATGCTAGGATTAGCAGGAAAAAGCAAAAAATTTCAGAATTGCACCTTGCAATGCGGAGATATTACTGTTTGTGCATTTACAATATTCATTGATTTTTGCCATTGAAAAACATGTTTTTCATATACCAGAAATGTTTGAAGCTACTGACTGAATGAAAGGAGCTGGCATCTCACTCTCTTTGAATCTTCTTTATCATGCTAGGATTAACAGGAAAAAGCAAAAAATTTCAGAATTGCACCTTGCAATGTGGAGATATTACTGTTTGTGCATTTACAATATTCATTGATTTTTGCCATTGAAAAACGTTTTTCATATACCAGAAATGTTTGAAGCTACTGACTGAATGAAAGGAGCTGGCATCTCACTCTCTTTGAATCTTCTTTATCATGCTAGGATTAACAGGAAAAAGCTAAAAATTTCAGAATTGCACCGTGCAATGTGGAGATATTACTGTTTGTGCATTTACAATATTCATTGATTTTTGCCATTGAAAAACATGTTTTTCATATACCAGAAATGTTTGAAGCTACTGACTGAATGAAAGGAGCTGGCATCTCACTCTCTTTGAATCTTCTTTATCATGCTAGGATTAACAGGAAAAAGCTAAAAATTTCAGAATTGCACCGTGCAATGTGGAGATATTACTGTTTGTGCATTTACAATATTCATTGATTTTTGCCATTGAAAAACATGTTTTTCATATACCAGAAATGTTTGAAGCTACTGACTGAATGAAAGGAGCTGGCATCTCACTCTCTTTGAATCTTCTTTATCATGCTAGGATTAACAGGAAAAAGCTAAAAATTTCAGAATTGCACCGTGCAATGTGGAGATATTACTGTTTGTGCATTTACAATATTCATTGATTTTTGCCATTGAAAAACATGTTTTTCATATACCAGAAATGTTTGAAGCTACTGACTGAATGAAAGGAGCTGGCATCTCACTCTCTTTGAATCTTCTTTATCATGCTAGGATTAACAGGAAAAAGCAAAAAATTTCAGAATTGCACCTTGCAATGTGGAGATATTACTGTTTGTGCATTTACAATATTCATTGATTTTTGCCATTGAAAAACATGTTTTTCATATACCAGAAATGTTTGAAGCTACTGACTGAATGAAAGGAGCTGGCATCTCACTCTCTTTGAATCTTCTTTATCATGCTAGGATTAACAGGAAAAAGCTAAAAATTTCAGAATTGCACCGTGCAATGTGGAGATATTACTGTTTGTGCATTTACAATATTCATTGATTTTTGCCATTGAAAAACATGTTTTTCATATACCAGAAATGTTTGAAGCTACTGACTGAATGAAAGGAGCTGGCATCTCACTCTCTTTGAATCTTCTTTATCATGCTAGGATTAACAGGAAAAAGCTAAAAATTTCAGAATTGCACCGTGCAATGTGGAGATATTACTGTTTGTGCTTTTACAATATTCATTGATTTTTGCCATTGAAAAACATGTTTTTCATATACCAGAAATGTTTGAAGCTACTGACTGAATGAAAGGAGCTGGCATCTCACTCTCTTTGAATCTTCTTTATCATGCTAGGATTAGCAGGAAAAAGCAAAAAATTTCAGAATTGCACCTTGCAATGCGGAGATATTACTGTTTGTGCATTTACAATATTCATTGATTTTTGCCATTGAAAAACATGTTTTTCATATACCAGAAATGTTTGAAGCTACTGATTGAATGAAAGGAGCTGGCATCTCACTCTCTTTGAATCTTCTTTATCATGCTAGGATTAACAGGAAAAAGCAAAAAATTTCAGAATTGCACCTTGCAATGTGGAGATATTACTGTTTGTGCATTTACAATATTCATTGATTTTTGCCATTGAAAAACATGTTTTTCATATACCAGAAATGTTTGAAGCTACTGACTGAATGAAAGGAGCTGGCATCTCACTCTCTTTGAATCTTCTTTATCATGCTAGGATTAACAGGAAAAAGCTACAAATTTCAGAATTGCACCGTGCAATGTGGAGATATTACTGTTTGTGCATTTACAATATTCATTGATTTTTGCCATTGAAAAACATGGTTTTCATATACCAGAAATGTTTGAAGCTACTGACTGAATGAAAGGAGCTGGCATCTCACTCTCTTTGAATCTTCTTTATCATGCTAGGATTAGCAGGAAAAAGCAAAAAATTTCAGAATTGCACCTTGCAATGTGGAGATATTACTGTTTGTGCATTTACAATATTCATTGATTTTTGCCATTGAAAAACATGTTTTTCATATACCAGAAATGTTTGAAGCTACTGACTGAATGAAAGGAGCTGGCATCTCACTCTCTTTGAATCTTCTTTATCATGCTAGGATTAACAGGAAAAAGCTAAAAATTTCAGAATTGCACCGTGCAATGTGGAGATATTACTGTTTGTGCATTTACAATATTCATTGATTTTTGCCATTGAAAAACATGTTTTTCATATACCAGAAATGTTTGAAGCTACTGACTGAATGAAAGGAGCTGGCATCTCACTCTCTTTGAATCTTCTTTATCATGCTAGGATTAACAGGAAAAAGCAAAAAATTTCAGAATTGCACCTTGCAATGTGGAGATATTACTGTTTGTGCATTTACAATATTCATTGATTTTTGCCATTGAAAAACATGTTTTTCATATACCAGAAATGTTTGAAGCTACTGACTGAATGAAAGGAGCTGGCATCTCACTCTCTTTGAATCTTCTTTATCATGCTAGGATTAACAGGAAAAAGCTAAAAATTTCAGAATTGCACCGTGCAATGTGGAGATATTACTGTTTGTGCATTTACAATATTCATTGATTTTTGCCATTGAAAAACATGTTTTTCATATACCAGAAATGTTTGAAGCTACTGACTGAATGAAAGGAGCTGGCATCTCACTCTCTTTGAATCTTCTTTATCATGCTAGGATTAGCAGGAAAAAGCAAAAAATTTCAGAATTGCACCTTGCAATGTGGAGATATTACTGTTTGTGCATTTACAATATTCATTGATTTTTGCCATTGAAAAACATGTTTTTCATATACCAGAAATGTTTGAAGCTACTGACTGAATGAAAGGAGCTGGCATCTCACTCTCTTTGAATCTTCTTTATCATGCTAGGATTAACAGGAAAAAGCTAAAAATTTCAGAATTGCACCGTGCAATGTGGAGATATTACTGTTTGTGCTTTTACAATATTCATTGATTTTTGCCATTGAAAAACATGTTTTTCATATACCAGAAATGTTTGAAGCTACTGACTGAATGAAAGGAGCTGGCATCTCACTCTCTTTGAATCTTCTTTATCATGCTAGGATTAGCAGGAAAAAGCAAAAAATTTCAGAATTGCACCTTGCAATGCGGAGATATTACTGTTTGTGCATTTACAATATTCATTGATTTTTGCCATTGAAAAACATGTTTTTCATATACCAGAAATGTTTGAAGCTACTGACTGAATGAAAGGAGCTGGCATCTCACTCTCTTTGAATCTTCTTTATCATGCTAGGATTAACAGGAAAAAGCAAAAAATTTCAGAATTGCACCTTGCAATGTGGAGATATTACTGTTTGTGCATTTACAATATTCATTGATTTTTGCCATTGAAAAACGTTTTTCATATACCAGAAATGTTTGAAGCTACTGACAAAGGAGCTGGCATCTCACTCTCTTTGAATCTTCTTTATCATGCTAGGATTAACAGGAAAAAGCTAAAAATTTCAGAATTGCACCGTGCAATGTGGAGATATTACTGTTTGTGCATTTACAATATTCATTGATTTTTGCCATTGAAAAACATGTTTTTCATATACCAAAAATGTTTGAAGCTACTGACTGAATGAAAGGAGCTGGCATCTCACTCTCTTTGAATCTTCTTTATCATGCTAGGATTAGCAGGAAAAAGCAAAAAATTTCAGAATTGCACCTTGCAATGTGGAGATATTACTGTTTGTGCATTTACAATAATCATTGATTTTTGCCATTGAAAAACATGTTTTTCATATACCAGAAATGTTTGAAGCTACTGACTGAATGAAAGGAGCTGGCATCTCACTCTCTTTGAATCTTCTTTATCATGCTAGGATTAACAGGAAAAAGCTAAAAATTTCAGAATTGCACCGTGCAATGTGGAGATATTACTGTTTGTGCATTTACAATATTCATTGATTTTTGCCATTGAAAAACGTTTTTCATATACCAGAAATGTTTGAAGCTACTGACTGAATGAAAGGAGCTGGCATCTCACTCTCTTTGAATCTTCTTTATCATGCTAGGATTAGCAGGAAAAAGCAAAAAATTTCAGAATTGCACCTTGCAATGTGGAGATATTACTGTTTGTGCATTTACAATATTCATTGATTTTTGCCATTGAAAAACATGTTTTTCATATACCAGAAATGTTTGAAGCTACTGACTGAATGAAAGGAGCTGGCATCTCACTCTCTTTGAATCTTCTTTATCATGCTAGGATTAACAGGAAAAAGCAAAAAATTTCAGAATTGCACCTTGCAATGTGGAGATATTACTGTTTGTGCATTTACAATATTCATTGATTTTTGCCATTGAAAAACATGTTTTTCATATACCAGAAATGTTTGAAGCTACTGACTGAATGAAAGGAGCTGGCATCTCACTCTCTTTGAATCTTCTTTATCATGCTAGGATTAGCAGGAAAAAGCAAAAAATTTCAGAATTGCACCTTGCAATGCGGAGATATTACTGTTTGTGCATTTACAATATTCATTGATTTTTGCCATTGAAAAACATGTTTTTCATATACCAGAAATGTTTGAAGCTACTGACTGAATGAAAGGAGCTGGCATCTCACTCTCTTTGAATCTTCTTTATCATGCTAGGATTAACAGGAAAAAGCAAAAAATTTCAGAATTGCACCTTGCAATGTGGAGATATTACTGTTTGTGCATTTACAATATTCATTGATTTTTGCCATTGAAAAACGTTTTTCATATACCAGAAATGTTTGAAGCTACTGACTGAATGAAAGGAGCTGGCATCTCACTCTCTTTGAATCTTCTTTATCATGCTAGGATTAACAGGAAAAAGCTAAAAATTTCAGAATTGCACCGTGCAATGTGGAGATATTACTGTTTGTGCATTTACAATATTCATTGATTTTTGCCATTGAAAAACATGTTTTTCATATACCAGAAATGTTTGAAGCTACTGACTGAATGAAAGGAGCTGGCATCTCACTCTCTTTGAATCTTCTTTATCATGCTAGGATTAACAGGAAAAAGCTAAAAATTTCAGAATTGCACCGTGCAATGTGGAGATATTACTGTTTGTGCATTTACAATATTCATTGATTTTTGCCATTGAAAAACATGTTTTTCATATACCAGAAATGTTTGAAGCTACTGACTGAATGAAAGGAGCTGGCATCTCACTCTCTTTGAATCTTCTTTATCATGCTAGGATTAACAGGAAAAAGCTAAAAATTTCAGAATTGCACCGTGCAATGTGGAGATATTACTGTTTGTGCATTTACAATATTCATTGATTTTTGCCATTGAAAAACATGTTTTTCATATACCAGAAATGTTTGAAGCTACTGACTGAATGAAAGGAGCTGGCATCTCACTCTCTTTGAATCTTCTTTATCATGCTAGGATTAACAGGAAAAAGCAAAAAATTTCAGAATTGCACCTTGCAATGTGGAGATATTACTGTTTGTGCATTTACAATATTCATTGATTTTTGCCATTGAAAAACATGTTTTTCATATACCAGAAATGTTTGAAGCTACTGACTGAATGAAAGGAGCTGGCATCTCACTCTCTTTGAATCTTCTTTATCATGCTAGGATTAACAGGAAAAAGCTAAAAATTTCAGAATTGCACCGTGCAATGTGGAGATATTACTGTTTGTGCATTTACAATATTCATTGATTTTTGCCATTGAAAAACATGTTTTTCATATACCAGAAATGTTTGAAGCTACTGACTGAATGAAAGGAGCTGGCATCTCACTCTCTTTGAATCTTCTTTATCATGCTAGGATTAACAGGAAAAAGCTAAAAATTTCAGAATTGCACCGTGCAATGTGGAGATATTACTGTTTGTGCTTTTACAATATTCATTGATTTTTGCCATTGAAAAACATGTTTTTCATATACCAGAAATGTTTGAAGCTACTGACTGAATGAAAGGAGCTGGCATCTCACTCTCTTTGAATCTTCTTTATCATGCTAGGATTAGCAGGAAAAAGCAAAAAATTTCAGAATTGCACCTTGCAATGCGGAGATATTACTGTTTGTGCATTTACAATATTCATTGATTTTTGCCATTGAAAAACATGTTTTTCATATACCAGAAATGTTTGAAGCTACTGACTGAATGAAAGGAGCTGGCATCTCACTCTGAATCTTCTTTATCATGCTAGGATTAACAGGAAAAAGCAAAAAATTTCAGAATTGCACCTTGCAATGTGGAGATATTACTGTTTGTGCATTTACAATATTCATTGATTTTTGCCATTGAAAAACGTTTTTCATATACCAGAAATGTTTGAAGCTACTGACTGAATGAAAGGAGCTGGCATCTCACTCTCTTTGAATCTTCTTTATCATGCTAGGATTAACAGGAAAAAGCTAAAAATTTCAGAATTGCACCGTGCAATGTGGAGATATTACTGTTTGTGCATTTACAATATTCATTGATTTTTGCCATTGAAAAACATGTTTTTCATATACCAGAAATGTTTGAAGCTACTGACTGAATGAAAGGAGCTGGCATCTCACTCTCTTTGAATCTTCTTTATCATGCTAGGATTAGCAGGAAAAAGCAAAAAATTTCAGAATTGCACCTTGCAATGTGGAGATATTACTGTTTGTGCATTTACAATATTCATTGATTTTTGCCATTGAAAAACATGTTTTTCATATACCAGAAATGTTTGAAGCTACTGACTGAATGAAAGGAGCTGGCATCTCACTCTCTTTGAATCTTCTTTATCATGCTAGGATTAACAGGAAAAAGCTAAAAATTTCAGAATTGCACCGTGCAATGTGGAGATATTACTGTTTGTGCATTTACAATATTCATTGATTTTTGCCATTGAAAAACGTTTTTCATATACCAGAAATGTTTGAAGCTACTGACTGAATGAAAGGAGCTGGCATCTCACTCTCTTTGAATCTTCTTTATCATGCTAGGATTAGCAGGAAAAAGCAAAAAATTTCAGAATTGCACCTTGCAATGTGGAGATATTACTGTTTGTGCATTTACAATATTCATTGATTTTTGCCATTGAAAAACATGTTTTTCATATACCAGAAATGTTTGAAGCTACTGACTGAATGAAAGGAGCTGGCATCTCACTCTCTTTGAATCTTCTTTATCATGCTAGGATTAACAGGAAAAAGCAAAAAATTTCAGAATTGCACCTTGCAATGTGGAGATATTACTGTTTGTGCATTTACAATATTCATTGATTTTTGCCATTGAAAAACATGTTTTTCATATACCAGAAATGTTTGAAGCTACTGACTGAATGAAAGGAGCTGGCATCTCACTCTCTTTGAATCTTCTTTATCATGCTAGGATTAGCAGGAAAAAGCAAAAAATTTCAGAATTGCACCTTGCAATGCGGAGATATTACTGTTTGTGCATTTACAATATTCATTGATTTTTGCCATTGAAAAACATGTTTTTCATATACCAGAAATGTTTGAAGCTACTGACTGAATGAAAGGAGCTGGCATCTCACTCTCTTTGAATCTTCTTGATCATGCTAGGATTAACAGGAAAAAGCAAAAAATTTCAGAATTGCACCTTGCAATGTGGAGATATTACTGTTTGTGCATTTACAATATTCATTGATTTTTGCCATTGAAAAACGTTTTTCATATACCAGAAATGTTTGAAGCTACTGACTGAATGAAAGGAGCTGGCATCTCACTCTCTTTGAATCTTCTTTATCATGCTAGGATTAACAGGAAAAAGCTAAAAATTTCAGAATTGCACCGTGCAATGTGGAGATATTACTGTTTGTGCATTTACAATATTCATTGATTTTTGCCATTGAAAAACATGTTTTTCATATACCAGAAATGTTTGAAGCTACTGACTGAAAGGAGCTGGCATCTCACTCTCTTTGAATCTTCTTTATCATGCTAGGATTAACAGGAAAAAGCTAAAAATTTCAGAATTGCACCGTGCAATGTGGAGATATTACTGTTTGTGCATTTACAATATTCATTGATTTTTGCCATTGAAAAACATGTTTTTCATATACCAGAAATGTTTGAAGCTACTGACTGAATGAAAGGAGCTGGCATCTCACTCTCTTTGAATCTTCCTTATCATGCTAGGATTAGCAGGAAAAAGCAAAAAATTTCAGAATTGCACCTTGCAATGCGGAGATATTACTGTTTGTGCATTTACAATATTCATTGATTTTTGCCATTGAAAAACATGTTTTTCATATACCAGAAATGTTTGTAACTACTGACTGAATGAAAGGAGCTGGCATCTCACTCTCTTTGAATCTTCTTTATCATGCTAGGATTAACAGGAAAAAGCAAAAAATTTCAGAATTGCACCTTGCAATGTGGAGATATTACTGTTTGTGCATTTACAATATTCATTGATTTTTGCCATTGAAAAACGTTTTTCATATACCAGAAATGTTTGAAGCTACTGACTGAATGAAAGGAGCTGGCATCTCACTCTCTTTGAATCTTCTTTATCATGCTAGGATTAACAGGAAAAAGCTAAAAATTTCAGAATTGCACCGTGCAATGTGGAGATATTACTGTTTGTGCATTTACAATATTCATTGATTTTTGCCATTGAAAAACATGTTTTTCATATACCAGAAATGTTTGAAGCTACTGACTGAATGAAAGGAGCTGGCATCTCACTCTCTTTGAATCTTCTTTATCATGCTAGGATTAGCAGGAAAAAGCAAAAAATTTCAGAATTGCACCTTGCAATGTGGAGATATTACTGTTTGTGCATTTACAATATTCATTGATTTTTGCCATTGAAAAACATGTTTTTCATATACCAGAAATGTTTGAAGCTACTGACTGAATGAAAGGAGCTGGCATCTCACTCTCTTTGAATCTTCTTTATCATGCTAGGATTAACAGGAAAAAGCTAAAAATTTCAGAATTGCACCGTGCAATGTGGAGATATTACTGTTTGTGCATTTACAATATTCATTGATTTTTGCCATTGAAAAACGTTTTTCATATACCAGAAATGTTTGAAGCTACTGACTGAATGAAAGGAGCTGGCATCTCACTCTCTTTGAATCTTCTTTATCATGCTAGGATTAGCAGGAAAAAGCAAAAAATTTCAGAATTGCACCTTGCAATGTGGAGATATTACTGTTTGTGCATTTACAATATTCATTGATTTTTGCCATTGAAAAACATGTTTTTCATATACCAGAAATGTTTGAAGCTACTGACTGAATGAAAGGAGCTGGCATCTCACTCTCTTTGAATCTTCTTTATCATGCTAGGATTAGCAGGAAAAAGCAAAAAATTTCAGAATTGCACCTTGCAATGTGGAGATATTACTGTTTGTGCATTTACAATATTCATTGATTTTTGCCATTGAAAAACATGTTTTTCATATACCAGAAATGTTTGAAGCTACTGACTGAATGAAAGGAGCTGGCATCTCACTCTCTTTGAATCTTCTTTATCATGCTAGGATTAACAGGAAAAAGCTAAAAATTTCAGAATTGCACCGTGCAATGTGGAGATATTACTGTTTGTGCATTTACAATATTCATTGATTTTTGCCATTGAAAAACGTTTTTCATATACCAGAAATGTTTGAAGCTACTGACTGAATGAAAGGAGCTGGCATCTCACTCTCTTTGAATCTTCTTTATCATGCTAGGATTAGCAGGAAAAAGCAAAAAATTTCAGAATTGCACCTTGCAATGTGGAGATATTACTGTTTGTGCATTTACAATATTCATTGATTTTTGCCATGGAAAAACATGTTTTTCATATACCAGAAATGTTTGAAGCTACTGACTGAATGAAAGGAGCTGGCATCTCACTCTCTTTGAATCTTCTTTATCATGCTAGGATTAACAGGAAAAAGCTAAAAATTTCAGAATTGCACCGTGCAATGTGGAGATATTACTGTTTGTGCTTTTACAATATTCATTGATTTTTGCCATTGAAAAACATGTTTTTCATATACCAGAAATGTTTGAAGCTACTGACTGAATGAAAGGAGCTGGCATCTCACTCTCTTTGAATCTTCTTTATCATGCTAGGATTAGCAGGAAAAAGCAAAAAATTTCAGAATTGCACCTTGCAATGCGGAGATATTACTGTTTGTGCATTTACAATATTCATTGATTTTTGCCATTGAAAAACATGTTTTTCATATACCAGAAATGTTTGAAGCTACTGACTGAATGAAAGGAGCTGGCATCTCACTCTCTTTGAATCTTCTTTATCATGCTAGGATTAACAGGAAAAAGCAAAAAATTTCAGAATTGCACCTTGCAATGTGGAGATATTACTGTTTGTGCATTTACAATATTCATTGATTTTTGCCATTGAAAAACGTTTTTCATATACCAGAAATGTTTGAAGCTACTGACTGAATGAAAGGAGCTGGCATCTCACTCTCTTTGAATCTTCTTTATCATGCTAGGATTAACAGGAAAAAGCAAAAAATTTCAGAATTGCACCTTGCAATGTGGAGATATTACTGTTTGTGCATTTACAATATTCATTGATTTTTGCCATTGAAAAACGTTTTTCATATACCAGAAATGTTTGAAGCTACTGACTGAATGAAAGGAGCTGGCATCTCACTCTCTTTGAATCTTCTTTATCATGCTAGGATTAACAGGAAAAAGCTAAAAATTTCAGAATTGCACCGTGCAATGTGGAGATATTACTGTTTGTGCATTTACAATATTCATTGATTTTTGCCATTGAAAAACATGTTTTTCATATACCAGAAATGTTTGAAGCTACTGACTGAATGAAAGGAGCTGGCATCTCACTCTCTTTGAATCTTCTTTATCATGCTAGGATTAACAGGAAAAAGCTAAAAATTTCAGAATTGCACCGTGCAATGTGGAGATATTACTGTTTGTGCATTTACAATATTCATTGATTTTTGCCATTGAAAAACGTTTTTCATATACCAGAAATGTTTGAAGCTACTGACTGAATGAAAGGAGCTGGCATCTCACTCTCTTTGAATCTTCTTTATCATGCTAGGATTAGCAGGAAAAAGCAAAAAATTTCAGAATTGCACCTTGCAATGTGGAGATATTACTGTTTGTGCATTTACAATATTCATTGATTTTTGCCATTGAAAAACGTTTTTCATATACCAGAAATGTTTGAAGCTACTGACTGAATGAAAGGAGCTGGCATCTCACTCTCTTTGAATCTTCTTTATCATGCTAGGATTAGCAGGAAAAAGCAAAAAATTTCAGAATTGCACCTTGCAATGGGGAGATATTACTGTTTGTGCATTTACAATATTCATTGATTTTTGCCATTGAAAAACATGTTTTTCATATACCAGAAATGTTTGAAGCTACTGACTGAATGAAAGGAGCTGGCATCTCACTCTCTTTGAATCTTCTTCATAATGCTAAGAGGAGCAGGAAAAAGCAAAAAATTTCAGAATTGCACCTTGCAATGCGGAGAAATTACTGTTTGTGCATTTACAATATTCATTGATTTTTGCCATTGAAAAACGTCCAGAAATGATTGAAGCTACTGACGGAATGAAAGGAGCTGGCATCTCACTCTCTTTGAATCTTCTTTATCATGCTAAGAGGAGCAGGAAAAAGCAAAAAATTTCAGAATTGCACCTTGCAATGCGGAGAAATTACTGTTTGTGCATTTACAATATTCATTGATTTTTGCCATTGAAAAACATCATGTTATTCATATACCAGAAATGTTTGAAGCTACTGACTGAATGAAAGGAGCTGGCATCTCACTCTCTTTGAATCTTCTTTATCATGCTAAGAGGAGCAGGAAAAAGCAAAAAATTTCAGAATTGCACCTTGCAATGCGGATAAATTACTGTTTGTGCATTTACAATATTCATTGATTTTTGCCATTGAAAAACGTCCAGAAATGATTGAAGCTACTGACTGAATGAAAGGAGCTGGCATCTCACTCTCTTTGAATCTTGTTTATCATGCTAAGAGGAGCAGGAAAAAGCAAAAAATTTCAGAATTGCACCTTGCAATGCGGAGAAATTACTGTTTGTGCATTTACAATATTCATTGATTTTTGCCATTGAAAAACGTCCAGAAATGATTGAAGCTACTGACTGAATGAAAGGAGCTGGCATCTCACTCTCTGAAACTTCTTTATCATGCTAAGAGGAGCAGGAAAAAGCAAAAATTTTCAGAATTGCACCTTGCAATGCGGAGAAATTACTGTTTGTGCATTTACAATATTCATTGATTTTTGCCATTGAAAAACGTCCAGAAATGATTGAAGCTACTGACTGAATGAAAGGAGCTGGCATCTCACTCTCTTTGAATCTTCTTTATCATGCTAAGAGGAGCAGGAAAAAGCAAAAAATTTCAGAATTGCACCTTGCAATGCGGAGAAATTACTGTTTGTGCATTTACAATATTCATTGATTTTTGCCATTGAAAAACATCATGTTATTCATATACCAGAAATGTTTGAAGCTACTGACTGAATGAAAGGAGCTGGCATCTCACTCTCTTTGAATCTTCTTTATCATGCTAAGAGGAGCAGGAAAAAGCAAAAAATTTGAGAATTGCACCTTGCAATGCGGAGAAATTACTGTTTGTGCATTTACAATATTCATTGATTTTTGCCATTGAAAAACGTCCAGAAATGATTGAAGCTACTGACTGAATGAAAGGAGCTGGCATCTCACTCTCTTTGAATCTTCCTTATCATGCTAGGATTAGCAGGAAAAAGCAAAAAATTTCAGAATTGCACCTTGCAATGCGGAGATATTACTGTTTGTGCATTTACAATATTCATTGATTTTTGCCATTGAAAAACATGTTTTTCATATACCAGAAATGTTTGTAACTACTGACTGAATGAAAGGAGCTGGCATCTCACTCTCTTTGAATCTTCTTTATCATGCTAGGATTAACAGGAAAAAGCAAAAAATTTCAGAATTGCACCTTGCAATGTGGAGATATTACTGTTTGTGCATTTACAATATTCATTGATTTTTGCCATTGAAAAACGTTTTTCATATACCAGAAATGTTTGAAGCTACTGACTGAATGAAAGGAGCTGGCATCTCACTCTCTTTGAATCTTCTTTATCATGCTAGGATTAACAGGAAAAAGCTAAAAATTTCAGAATTGCACCGTGCAATGTGGAGATATTACTGTTTGTGCATTTACAATATTCATTGATTTTTGCCATTGAAAAACATGTTTTTCATATACCAGAAATGTTTGAAGCTACTGACTGAATGAAAGGAGCTGGCATCTCACTCTCTTTGAATCTTCTTTATCATGCTAGGATTAGCAGGAAAAAGCAAAAAATTTCAGAATTGCACCTTGCAATGTGGAGATATTACTGTTTGTGCATTTACAATATTCATTGATTTTTGCCATTGAAAAACGTTTTTCATATACCAGAAATGTTTGAAGCTACTGACTGAATGAAAGGAGCTGGCATCTCACTCTCTTTGAATCTTCTTTATCATGCTAGGATTAGCAGGAAAAAGCAAAAAATTTCAGAATTGCACCTTGCAATGGGGAGATATTACTGTTTGTGCATTTACAATATTCATTGATTTTTGCCATTGAAAAACATGTTTTTCATATACCAGAAATGTTTGAAGCTACTGACTGAATGAAAGGAGCTGGCATCTCACTCTCTTTGAATCTTCTTCATAATGCTAAGAGGAGCAGGAAAAAGCAAAAAATTTCAGAATTGCACCTTGCAATGCGGAGAAATTACTGTTTGTGCATTTACAATATTCATTGATTTTTGCCATTGAAAAACGTCCAGAAATGATTGAAGCTACTGACGGAATGAAAGGAGCTGGCATCTCACTCTCTTTGAATCTTCTTTATCATGCTAAGAGGAGCAGGAAAAAGCAAAAAATTTCAGAATTGCACCTTGCAATGCGGAGAAATTACTGTTTGTGCATTTACAATATTCATTGATTTTTGCCATTGAAAAACATCATGTTATTCATATACCAGAAATGTTTGAAGCTACTGACTGAATGAAAGGAGCTGGCATCTCACTCTCTTTGAATCTTCTTTATCATGCTAAGAGGAGCAGGAAAAAGCAAAAAATTTCAGAATTGCACCTTGCAATGCGGATAAATTACTGTTTGTGCATTTACAATATTCATTGATTTTTGCCATTGAAAAACGTCCAGAAATGATTGAAGCTACTGACTGAATGAAAGGAGCTGGCATCTCACTCTCTTTGAATCTTGTTTATCATGCTAAGAGGAGCAGGAAAAAGCAAAAAATTTCAGAATTGCACCTTGCAATGCGGAGAAATTACTGTTTGTGCATTTACAATATTCATTGATTTTTGCCATTGAAAAACGTCCAGAAATGATTGAAGCTACTGACTGAATGAAAGGAGCTGGCATCTCACTCTCTGAAACTTCTTTATCATGCTAAGAGGAGCAGGAAAAAGCAAAAATTTTCAGAATTGCACCTTGCAATGCGGAGAAATTACTGTTTGTGCATTTACAATATTCATTGATTTTTGCCATTGAAAAACGTCCAGAAATGATTGAAGCTACTGACTGAATGAAAGGAGCTGGCATCTCACTCTCTTTGAATCTTCTTTATCATGCTAAGAGGAGCAGGAAAAAGCAAAAAATTTCAGAATTGCACCTTGCAATGCGGAGAAATTACTGTTTGTGCATTTACAATATTCATTGATTTTTGCCATTGAAAAACATCATGTTATTCATATACCAGAAATGTTTGAAGCTACTGACTGAATGAAAGGAGCTGGCATCTCACTCTCTTTGAATCTTCTTTATCATGCTAAGAGGAGCAGGAAAAAGCAAAAAATTTGAGAATTGCACCTTGCAATGCGGAGAAATTACTGTTTGTGCATTTACAATATTCATTGATTTTTGCCATTGAAAAACGTCCAGAAATGATTGAAGCTACTGACTGAATGAAAGGAGCTGGCATCTCACTCTCTTTGAATCTTCCTTATCATGCTAGGATTAGCAGGAAAAAGCAAAAAATTTCAGAATTGCACCTTGCAATGCGGAGATATTACTGTTTGTGCATTTACAATATTCATTGATTTTTGCCATTGAAAAACATGTTTTTCATATACCAGAAATGTTTGTAACTACTGACTGAATGAAAGGAGCTGGCATCTCACTCTCTTTGAATCTTCTTTATCATGCTAGGATTAACAGGAAAAAGCAAAAAATTTCAGAATTGCACCTTGCAATGTGGAGATATTACTGTTTGTGCATTTACAATATTCATTGATTTTTGCCATTGAAAAACGTTTTTCATATACCAGAAATGTTTGAAGCTACTGACTGAATGAAAGGAGCTGGCATCTCACTCTCTTTGAATCTTCTTTATCATGCTAGGATTAGCAGGAAAAAGCAAAAAATTTCAGAATTGCACCTTGCAATGTGGAGATATTACTGTTTGTGCATTTACAATATTCATTGATTTTTGCCATTGAAAAACATGTTTTTCATATACCAGAAATGTTTGAAGCTACTGACTGAATGAAAGGAGCTGGCATCTCACTCTCTTTGAATCTTCTTTATCATGCTAGGATTAACAGGAAAAAGCTAAAAATTTCAGAATTGCACCGTGCAATGTGGAGATATTACTGTTTGTGCATTTACAATATTCATTGATTTTTGCCATTGAAAAACGTTTTTCATATACCAGAAATGTTTGAAGCTACTGACTGAATGAAAGGAGCTGGCATCTCACTCTCTTTGAATCTTCTTTATCATGCTAGGATTAGCAGGAAAAAGCAAAAAATTTCAGAATTGCACCTTGCAATGTGGAGATATTACTGTTTGTGCATTTACAATATTCATTGATTTTTGCCATTGAAAAACATGTTTTTCATATACCAGAAATGTTTGAAGCTACTGACTGAATGAAAGGAGCTGGCATCTCACTCTGAATCTTCTTCATAATGCTAAGAGGAGCAGGAAAAAGCAAAAAATTTCAGAATTGCACCTTGCAATGCGGAGAAATTACTGTTTGTGCATTTACAATATTCATTGATTTTTGCCATTGAAAAACGTCCAGAAATGATTGAAGCTACTGACGGAATGAAAGGAGCTGGCATCTCACTCTCTTTGAATCTTCTTTATCATGCTAAGAGGAGCAGGAAAAAGCAAAAAATTTCAGAATTGCACCTTGCAATGCGGAGAAATTACTGTTTGTGCATTTACAATATTCATTGATTTTTGCCTTTGAAAAACGTCCAGAAATGATTGAAGCTACTGACTGAATGAAAGGAGCTGGCATCTCACTCTCTTTGAATCTTGTTTATCATGCTAAGAGGAGCAGGAAAAAGCAAAAAATTTCAGAATTGCACCTTGCAATGCGGAGAAATTACTGTTTGTGCATTTACAATATTCATTGATTTTTGCCATTGAAAAACGTCCAGAAATGATTGAAGCTACTGACTGAATGAAAGGAGCTGGCATCTCACTCTCTTTGAATCTTCTTTATCATGCTAAGAGGAGCAGGAAAAAGCAAAAAATTTCAGAATTGCACCTTGCAATGCGGAGAAATTACTGTTTGTGCATTTACAATATTCATTGATTTTTGCCATTGAAAAACATCATGTTATTCATATACCAGAAATGTTTGAAGCTACTGACTGAATGAAAGGAGCTGGCATCTCACTCTCTTTGAATCTTCTTTATCATGCTAAGAGGAGCAGGAAAAAGCAAAAAATTTCAGAATTGCACCTTGCAATGCGGAGAAATTACTGTTTGTGCATTTACAATATTCATTGATTTTTGCCATTGAAAAACATCATGTTATTCATATACCAGAAATGTTTGAAGCTACTGACTGAATGAAAGGAGCTGGCATCTCACTCTCTTTGAATCTTCTTTATCATGCTAAGAGGAGCAGGAAAAAGCAAAAAATTTCAGAATTGCACCTTGCAATGCGGAGAAATTACTGTTTGTGCATTTACAATATTCATTGATTTTTGCCATTGAAAAACATCATGTTATTCATATACCAGAAATGTTTGAAGCTACTGACTGAATGAAAGGAGCTGGCATCTCACTCTCTTTGAATCTTCTTTATCATGCTAAGAGGAGCAGGAAAAAGCAAAAAATTTCAGAATTGCACCTTGCAATGCGGATAAATTACTGTTTGTGCATTTACAATATTCATTGATTTTTGCCTTTGAAAAACGTCCAGAAATGATTGAAGCTACTGACTGAATGAAAGGAGCTGGCATCTCACTCTCTTTGAATCTTGTTTATCATGCTAAGAGGAGCAGGAAAAAGCAAAAAATTTCAGAATTGCACCTTGCAATGCGGAGAAATTACTGTTTGTGCATTTACAATATTCATTGATTTTTGCCATTGAAAAACGTTTTTCATATACCAGAAATGTTTGAAGCTACTGACTGAATGAAAGGAGCTGGCATCTCACTCTCTTTGAATCTTCTTTATCATGCTAGGATTAGCAGGAAAAAGCAAAAAATTTCAGAATTGCACCTTGCAATGTGGAGATATTACTGTTTGTGCATTTACAATATTCATTGATTTTTGCCATTGAAAAACATGTTTTTCATATACCAGAAATGTTTGAAGCTACTGACTGAATGAAAGGAGCTGGCATCTCACTCTGAATCTTCTTCATAATGCTAAGAGGAGCAGGAAAAAGCAAAAAATTTCAGAATTGCACCTTGCAATGCGGAGAAATTACTGTTTGTGCATTTACAATATTCATTGATTTTTGCCATTGAAAAACATCATGTTATTCATATACCAGAAATGTTTGAAGCTACTGACTGAATGAAAGGAGCTGGCATCTCACTCTCTTTGAATCTTCTTTATCATGCTAAGAGGAGCAGGAAAAAGCAAAAAATTTGAGAATTGCACCTTGCAATGCGGAGAAATTACTGTTTGTGCATTTACAATATTCATTGATTTTTGCCATTGAAAAACGTCCAGAAATGATTGAAGCTACTGACTGAATGAAAGGAGCTGGCATCTCACTCTCTTTGAATCTTCCTTATCATGCTAGGATTAGCAGGAAAAAGCAAAAAATTTCAGAATTGCACCTTGCAATGCGGAGATATTACTGTTTGTGCATTTACAATATTCATTGATTTTTGCCATTGAAAAACATGTTTTTCATATACCAGAAATGTTTGTAACTACTGACTGAATGAAAGGAGCTGGCATCTCACTCTCTTTGAATCTTCTTTATCATGCTAGGATTAACAGGAAAAAGCAAAAAATTTCAGAATTGCACCTTGCAATGTGGAGATATTACTGTTTGTGCATTTACAATATTCATTGATTTTTGCCATTGAAAAACGTTTTTCATATACCAGAAATGTTTGAAGCTACTGACTGAATGAAAGGAGCTGGCATCTCACTCTCTTTGAATCTTCTTTATCATGCTAGGATTAGCAGGAAAAAGCAAAAAATTTCAGAATTGCACCTTGCAATGTGGAGATATTACTGTTTGTGCATTTACAATATTCATTGATTTTTGCCATTGAAAAACATGTTTTTCATATACCAGAAATGTTTGAAGCTACTGACTGAATGAAAGGAGCTGGCATCTCACTCTCTTTGAATCTTCTTTATCATGCTAGGATTAACAGGAAAAAGCTAAAAATTTCAGAATTGCACCGTGCAATGTGGAGATATTACTGTTTGTGCATTTACAATATTCATTGATTTTTGCCATTGAAAAACGTTTTTCATATACCAGAAATGTTTGAAGCTACTGACTGAATGAAAGGAGCTGGCATCTCACTCTCTTTGAATCTTCTTTATCATGCTAGGATTAGCAGGAAAAAGCAAAAAATTTCAGAATTGCACCTTGCAATGTGGAGATATTACTGTTTGTGCATTTACAATATTCATTGATTTTTGCCATTGAAAAACATGTTTTTCATATACCAGAAATGTTTGAAGCTACTGACTGAATGAAAGGAGCTGGCATCTCACTCTGAATCTTCTTCATAATGCTAAGAGGAGCAGGAAAAAGCAAAAAATTTCAGAATTGCACCTTGCAATGCGGAGAAATTACTGTTTGTGCATTTACAATATTCATTGATTTTTGCCATTGAAAAACGTCCAGAAATGATTGAAGCTACTGACGGAATGAAAGGAGCTGGCATCTCACTCTCTTTGAATCTTCTTTATCATGCTAAGAGGAGCAGGAAAAAGCAAAAAATTTCAGAATTGCACCTTGCAATGCGGAGAAATTACTGTTTGTGCATTTACAATATTCATTGATTTTTGCCTTTGAAAAACGTCCAGAAATGATTGAAGCTACTGACTGAATGAAAGGAGCTGGCATCTCACTCTCTTTGAATCTTCTTTATCATGCTAAGAGGAGCAGGAAAAAGCAAAACATTTCAGAATTGCACCTTGCAATGCGGAGAAATTACTGTTTGTGCATTTACAATATTCATTGATTTTTGCCATTGAAAAACGTCCAGAAATGATTGAAGCTACTGACTGAATGAAAGGAGCTGGCATCTCACTCTCTTTGAATCTTCTTTATCATGCTAAGAGGAGCAGGAAAAAGCAAAAAATTTCAGAATTGCACCTTGCAATGCGGAGAAATTACTGTTTGTGCATTTACAATATTCATTGATTTTTGCCATTGAAAAACATCATGTTATTCATATACCAGAAATGTTTGAAGCTACTGACTGAATGAAAGGAGCTGGCATCTCACTCTCTTTGAATCTTCTTTATCATGCTAAGAGGAGCAGGAAAAAGCAAAAAATTTCAGAATTGCACCTTGCAATGCGGATAAATTACTGTTTGTGCATTTACAATATTCATTGATTTTTGCCTTTGAAAAACGTCCAGAAATGATTGAAGCTACTGACTGAATGAAAGGAGCTGGCATCTCACTCTCTTTGAATCTTGTTTATCATGCTAAGAGGAGCAGGAAAAAGCAAAAAATTTCAGAATTGCACCTTGCAATGCGGAGAAATTACTGTTTGTGCATTTACAATATTCATTGATTTTTGCCATTGAAAAACGTTTTTCATATACCAGAAATGTTTGAAGCTACTGACTGAATGAAAGGAGCTGGCATCTCACTCTCTTTGAATCTTCTTTATCATGCTAGGATTAGCAGGAAAAAGCAAAAAATTTCAGAATTGCACCTTGCAATGTGGAGATATTACTGTTTGTGCATTTACAATATTCATTGATTTTTGCCATTGAAAAACATGTTTTTCATATACCAGAAATGTTTGAAGCTACTGACTGAATGAAAGGAGCTGGCATCTCACTCTGAATCTTCTTCATAATGCTAAGAGGAGCAGGAAAAAGCAAAAAATTTCAGAATTGCACCTTGCAATGCGGAGAAATTACTGTTTGTGCATTTACAATATTCATTGATTTTTGCCATTGAAAAACGTCCAGAAATGATTGAAGCTACTGACGGAATGAAAGGAGCTGGCATCTCACTCTCTTTGAATCTTCTTTATCATGCTAAGAGGAGCAGGAAAAAGCAAAAAATTTCAGAATTGCACCTTGCAATGCGGAGAAATTACTGTTTGTGCATTTACAATATTCATTGATTTTTGCCATTGAAAAACGTCCAGAAATGATTGAAGCTACTGACTGAATGAAAGGAGCTGGCATCTCACTCTCTTTGAATCTTCTTTATCATGCTAAGAGGAGCAGGAAAAAGCAAAAAATTTCAGAATTGCACCTTGCAATGCGGAGAAATTACTGTTTGTGCATTTACAATATTCATTGATTTTTGCCATTGAAAAACATCATGTTATTCATATACCAGAAATGTTTGAAGCTACTGACTGAATGAAAGGAGCTGGCATCTCACTCTCTTTGAATCTTCTTTATCATGCTAAGAGGAGCAGGAAAAAGCAAAAAATTTCAGAATTGCACCTTGCAATGCGGATAAATTACTGTTTGTGCATTTACAATATTCATTGATTTTTGCCTTTGAAAAACGTCCAGAAATGATTGAAGCTACTGACTGAATGAAAGGAGCTGGCATCTCACTCTCTTTGAATCTTGTTTATCATGCTAAGAGGAGCAGGAAAAAGCAAAAAATTTCAGAATTGCACCTTGCAATGCGGAGAAATTACTGTTTGTGCATTTACAATATTCATTGATTTTTGCCATTGAAAAACATCATGTTATTCATATACCAGAAATGTTTGAAGCTACTGACTGAATGAAAGGAGCTGGCATCTCACTCTCTTTGAATCTTCTTTATCATGCTAAGAGGAGCAGGAAAAAGCAAAAAATTTGAGAATTGCACCTTGCAATGCGGAGAAATTACTGTTTGTGCATTTACAATATTCATTGATTTTTGCCATTGAAAAACGTCCAGAAATGATTGAAGCTACTGACTGAATGAAAGGAGCTGGCATCTCACTCTCTTTGAATCTTCCTTATCATGCTAGGATTAGCAGGAAAAAGCAAAAAATTTCAGAATTGCACCTTGCAATGCGGAGATATTACTGTTTGTGCATTTACAATATTCATTGATTTTTGCCATTGAAAAACATGTTTTTCATATACCAGAAATGTTTGTAACTACTGACTGAATGAAAGGAGCTGGCATCTCACTCTCTTTGAATCTTCTTTATCATGCTAGGATTAACAGGAAAAAGCAAAAAATTTCAGAATTGCACCTTGCAATGTGGAGATATTACTGTTTGTGCATTTACAATATTCATTGATTTTTGCCATTGAAAAACATGTTTTTCATATACCAGAAATGTTTGAAGCTACTGACTGAATGAAAGGAGCTGGCATCTCACTCTCTTTGAATCTTCTTTATCATGCTAGGATTAGCAGGAAAAAGCAAAAAATTTCAGAATTGCACCTTGCAATGTGGAGATATTACTGTTTGTGCATTTACAATATTCATTGATTTTTGCCATTGAAAAACGTTTTTCATATACCAGAAATGTTTGAAGCTACTGACTGAATGAAAGGAGCTGGCATCTCACTCTCTTTGAATCTTCTTTATCATGCTAGGATTAGCAGGAAAAAGCAAAAAATTTCAGAATTGCACCTTGCAATGGGGAGATATTACTGTTTGTGCATTTACAATATTCATTGATTTTTGCCATTGAAAAACATGTTTTTCATATACCAGAAATGTTTGAAGCTACTGACTGAATGAAAGGAGCTGGCATCTCACTCTCTTTGAATCTTCTTCATAATGCTAAGAGGAGCAGGAAAAAGCAAAAAATTTCAGAATTGCACCTTGCAATGCGGAGAAATTACTGTTTGTGCATTTACAATATTCATTGATTTTTGCCATTGAAAAACGTCCAGAAATGATTGAAGCTACTGACGGAATGAAAGGAGCTGGCATCTCACTCTCTTTGAATCTTCTTTATCATGCTAAGAGGAGCAGGAAAAAGCAAAAAATTTCAGAATTGCACCTTGCAATGCGGAGAAATTACTGTTTGTGCATTTACAATATTCATTGATTTTTGCCATTGAAAAACATCATGTTATTCATATACCAGAAATGTTTGAAGCTACTGACTGAATGAAAGGAGCTGGCATCTCACTCTCTTTGAATCTTCTTTATCATGCTAAGAGGAGCAGGAAAAAGCAAAAAATTTCAGAATTGCACCTTGCAATGCGGAGATATTACTGTTTGTGCATTTACAATATTCATTGATTTTTGCCATTGAAAAACATGTTTTTCATATACCAGAAATGTTTGAAGCTACTGACTGAATGAAAGGAGCTGGCATCTCACTCTGAATCTTCTTCATAATGCTAAGAGGAGCAGGAAAAAGCAAAAAATTTCAGAATTGCACCTTGCAATGCGGAGAAATTACTGTTTGTGCATTTACAATATTCATTGATTTTTGCCATTGAAAAACGTCCAGAAATGATTGAAGCTACTGACGGAATGAAAGGAGCTGGCATCTCACTCTCTTTGAATCTTCTTTATCATGCTAAGAGGAGCAGGAAAAAGCAAAAAATTTCAGAATTGCACCTTGCAATGCGGAGAAATTACTGTTTGTGCATTTACAATATTCATTGATTTTTGCCATTGAAAAACGTCCAGAAATGATTGAAGCTACTGACTGAATGAAAGGAGCTGGCATCTCACTCTCTTTGAATCTTCTTTATCATGCTAAGAGGAGCAGGAAAAAGCAAAAAATTTCAGAATTGCACCTTGCAATGCGGAGAAATTACTGTTTGTGCATTTACAATATTCATTGATTTTTGCCATTGAAAAACATCATGTTATTCATATACCAGAAATGTTTGAAGCTACTGACTGAATGAAAGGAGCTGGCATCTCACTCTCTTTGAATCTTCTTTATCATGCTAAGAGGAGCAGGAAAAAGCAAAAAATTTCAGAATTGCACCTTGCAATGCGGATAAATTACTGTTTGTGCATTTACAATATTCATTGATTTTTGCCTTTGAAAAACGTCCAGAAATGATTGAAGCTACTGACTGAATGAAAGGAGCTGGCATCTCACTCTCTTTGAATCTTGTTTATCATGCTAAGAGGAGCAGGAAAAAGCAAAAAATTTCAGAATTGCACCTTGCAATGCGGAGAAATTACTGTTTGTGCATTTACAATATTCATTGATTTTTGCCATTGAAAAACATCATGTTATTCATATACCAGAAATGTTTGAAGCTACTGACTGAATGAAAGGAGCTGGCATCTCACTCTCTTTGAATCTTCTTTATCATGCTAAGAGGAGCAGGAAAAAGCAAAAAATTTGAGAATTGCACCTTGCAATGCGGAGAAATTACTGTTTGTGCATTTACAATATTCATTGATTTTTGCCATTGAAAAACGTCCAGAAATGATTGAAGCTACTGACTGAATGAAAGGAGCTGGCATCTCACTCTCTTTGAATCTTCCTTATCATGCTAGGATTAGCAGGAAAAAGCAAAAAATTTCAGAATTGCACCTTGCAATGCGGAGATATTACTGTTTGTGCATTTACAATATTCATTGATTTTTGCCATTGAAAAACATGTTTTTCATATACCAGAAATGTTTGTAACTACTGACTGAATGAAAGGAGCTGGCATCTCACTCTCTTTGAATCTTCTTTATCATGCTAGGATTAACAGGAAAAAGCAAAAAATTTCAGAATTGCACCTTGCAATGTGGAGATATTACTGTTTGTGCATTTACAATATTCATTGATTTTTGCCATTGAAAAACATGTTTTTCATATACCAGAAATGTTTGAAGCTACTGACTGAATGAAAGGAGCTGGCATCTCACTCTCTTTGAATCTTCTTTATCATGCTAGGATTAGCAGGAAAAAGCAAAAAATTTCAGAATTGCACCTTGCAATGTGGAGATATTACTGTTTGTGCATTTACAATATTCATTGATTTTTGCCATTGAAAAACGTTTTTCATATACCAGAAATGTTTGAAGCTACTGACTGAATGAAAGGAGCTGGCATCTCACTCTCTTTGAATCTTCTTTATCATGCTAGGATTAGCAGGAAAAAGCAAAAAATTTCAGAATTGCACCTTGCAATGGGGAGATATTACTGTTTGTGCATTTACAATATTCATTGATTTTTGCCATTGAAAAACATGTTTTTCATATACCAGAAATGTTTGAAGCTACTGACTGAATGAAAGGAGCTGGCATCTCACTCTCTTTGAATCTTCTTCATAATGCTAAGAGGAGCAGGAAAAAGCAAAAAATTTCAGAATTGCACCTTGCAATGCGGAGAAATTACTGTTTGTGCATTTACAATATTCATTGATTTTTGCCATTGAAAAACGTCCAGAAATGATTGAAGCTACTGACGGAATGAAAGGAGCTGGCATCTCACTCTCTTTGAATCTTCTTTATCATGCTAAGAGGAGCAGGAAAAAGCAAAAAATTTCAGAATTGCACCTTGCAATGCGGAGAAATTACTGTTTGTGCATTTACAATATTCATTGATTTTTGCCATTGAAAAACATCATGTTATTCATATACCAGAAATGTTTGAAGCTACTGACTGAATGAAAGGAGCTGGCATCTCACTCTCTTTGAATCTTCTTTATCATGCTAAGAGGAGCAGGAAAAAGCAAAAAATTTCAGAATTGCACCTTGCAATGCGGATAAATTACTGTTTGTGCATTTACAATATTCATTGATTTTTGCCATTGAAAAACGTCCAGAAATGATTGAAGCTACTGACTGAATGAAAGGAGCTGGCATCTCACTCTCTTTGAATCTTGTTTATCATGCTAAGAGGAGCAGGAAAAAGCAAAAAATTTCAGAATTGCACCTTGCAATGCGGAGAAATTACTGTTTGTGCATTTACAATATTCATTGATTTTTGCCATTGAAAAACGTCCAGAAATGATTGAAGCTACTGACTGAATGAAAGGAGCTGGCATCTCACTCTCTGAAACTTCTTTATCATGCTAAGAGGAGCAGGAAAAAGCAAAAATTTTCAGAATTGCACCTTGCAATGCGGAGAAATTACTGTTTGTGCATTTACAATATTCATTGATTTTTGCCATTGAAAAACGTCCAGAAATGATTGAAGCTACTGACTGAATGAAAGGAGCTGGCATCTCACTCTCTTTGAATCTTCTTTATCATGCTAAGAGGAGCAGGAAAAAGCAAAAAATTTCAGAATTGCACCTTGCAATGCGGAGAAATTACTGTTTGTGCATTTACAATATTCATTGATTTTTGCCATTGAAAAACATCATGTTATTCATATACCAGAAATGTTTGAAGCTACTGACTGAATGAAAGGAGCTGGCATCTCACTCTCTTTGAATCTTCTTTATCATGCTAAGAGGAGCAGGAAAAAGCAAAAAATTTGAGAATTGCACCTTGCAATGCGGAGAAATTACTGTTTGTGCATTTACAATATTCATTGATTTTTGCCATTGAAAAACGTCCAGAAATGATTGAAGCTACTGACTGAATGAAAGGAGCTGGCATCTCACTCTCTTTGAATCTTCCTTATCATGCTAGGATTAGCAGGAAAAAGCAAAAAATTTCAGAATTGCACCTTGCAATGCGGAGATATTACTGTTTGTGCATTTACAATATTCATTGATTTTTGCCATTGAAAAACATGTTTTTCATATACCAGAAATGTTTGTAACTACTGACTGAATGAAAGGAGCTGGCATCTCACTCTCTTTGAATCTTCTTTATCATGCTAGGATTAACAGGAAAAAGCAAAAAATTTCAGAATTGCACCTTGCAATGTGGAGATATTACTGTTTGTGCATTTACAATATTCATTGATTTTTGCCATTGAAAAACGTTTTTCATATACCAGAAATGTTTGAAGCTACTGACTGAATGAAAGGAGCTGGCATCTCACTCTCTTTGAATCTTCTTTATCATGCTAGGATTAGCAGGAAAAAGCAAAAAATTTCAGAATTGCACCTTGCAATGTGGAGATATTACTGTTTGTGCATTTACAATATTCATTGATTTTTGCCATTGAAAAACATGTTTTTCATATACCAGAAATGTTTGAAGCTACTGACTGAATGAAAGGAGCTGGCATCTCACTCTCTTTGAATCTTCTTTATCATGCTAGGATTAACAGGAAAAAGCTAAAAATTTCAGAATTGCACAGTGCAATGTGGAGATATTACTGTTTGTGCATTTACAATATTCATTGATTTTTGCCATTGAAAAACGTTTTTCATATACCAGAAATGTTTGAAGCTACTGACTGAATGAAAGGAGCTGGCATCTCACTCTCTTTGAATCTTCTTTATCATGCTAGGATTAGCAGGAAAAAGCAAAAAATTTCAGAATTGCACCTTGCAATGTGGAGATATTACTGTTTGTGCATTTACAATATTCATTGATTTTTGCCATTGAAAAACATGTTTTTCATATACCAGAAATGTTTGAAGCTACTGACTGAATGAAAGGAGCTGGCATCTCACTCTGAATCTTCTTCATAATGCTAAGAGGAGCAGGAAAAAGCAAAAAATTTCAGAATTGCACCTTGCAATGCGGAGAAATTACTGTTTGTGCATTTACAATATTCATTGATTTTTGCCATTGAAAAACGTCCAGAAATGATTGAAGCTACTGACGGAATGAAAGGAGCTGGCATCTCACTCTCTTTGAATCTTCTTTATCATGCTAAGAGGAGCAGGAAAAAGCAAAAAATTTCAGAATTGCACCTTGCAATGCGGATAAATTACTGTTTGTGCATTTACAATATTCATTGATTTTTGCCTTTGAAAAACGTCCAGAAATGATTGAAGCTACTGACTGAATGAAAGGAGCTGGCATCTCACTCTCTTTGAATCTTGTTTATCATGCTAAGAGGAGCAGGAAAAAGCAAAAAATTTCAGAATTGCACCTTGCAATGCGGAGAAATTACTGTTTGTGCATTTACAATATTCATTGATTTTTGCCATTGAAAAACGTCCAGAAATGATTGAAGCTACTGACTGAATGAAAGGAGCTGGCATCTCACTCTCTGAAACTTCTTTATCATGCTAAGAGGAGCAGGAAAAAGCAAAAATTTTCAGAATTGCACCTTGCAATGCGGAGAAATTACTGTTTGTGCATTTACAATATTCATTGATTTTTGCCATTGAAAAACGTCCAGAAATGATTGAAGCTACTGACTGAATGAAAGGAGCTGGCATCTCACTCTCTTTGAATCTTCTTTATCATGCTAAGAGGAGCAGGAAAAAGCAAAAAATTTCAGAATTGCACCTTGCAATGCGGAGAAATTACTGTTTGTGCATTTACAATATTCATTGATTTTTGCCATTGAAAAACGTCCAGAAATGATTGAAGCTACTGACTGAATGAAAGGAGCTGGCATCTCACTCTCTTTGAATCTTCTTTATCATGCTAAGAGGAGCAGGAAAAAGCAAAAAATTTCAGAATTGCACCTTGCAATGCGGAGAAATTACTGTTTGTGCATTTACAATATTCATTGATTTTTGCCATTGAAAAACATCATGTTATTCATATACCAGAAATGTTTGAAGCTACTGACTGAATGAAAGGAGCTGGCATCTCACTCTCTTTGAATCTTCTTTATCATGCTAAGAGGAGCAGGAAAAAGCAAAAAATTTCAGAATTGCACCTTGCAATGCGGATAAATTACTGTTTGTGCATTTACAATATTCATTGATTTTTGCCTTTGAAAAACGTCCAGAAATGATTGAAGCTACTGACTGAATGAAAGGAGCTGGCATCTCACTCTCTTTGAATCTTGTTTATCATGCTAAGAGGAGCAGGAAAAAGCAAAAAATTTCAGAATTGCACCTTGCAATGCGGAGAAATTACTGTTTGTGCATTTACAATATTCATTGATTTTTGCCATTGAAAAACGTCCAGAAATGATTGAAGCTACTGACTGAATGAAAGGAGCTGGCATCTCACTCTCTGAAACTTCTTTATCATGCTAAGAGGAGCAGGAAAAAGCAAAAATTTTCAGAATTGCACCTTGCAATGCGGAGAAATTACTGTTTGTGCATTTACAATATTCATTGATTTTTGCCATTGAAAAACGTCCAGAAATGATTGAAGCTACTGACTGAATGAAAGGAGCTGGCATCTCACTCTCTTTGAATCTTCTTTATCATGCTAAGAGGAGCAGGAAAAAGCAAAAAATTTCAGAATTGCACCTTGCAATGCGGAGAAATTACTGTTTGTGCATTTACAATATTCATTGATTTTTGCCATTGAAAAACGTCCAGAAATGATTGAAGCTACTGACTGAATGAAAGGAGCTGGCATCTCACTCTCTTTGAATCTTCTTTATCATGCTAAGAGGAGCAGGAAAAAGCAAAAAATTTCAGAATTGCACCTTGCAATGCGGAGAAATTACTGTTTGTGCATTTACAATATTCATTGATTTTTGCCATTGAAAAACATCATGTTATTCATATACCAGAAATGTTTGAAGCTACTGACTGAATGAAAGGAGCTGGCATCTCACTCTCTTTGAATCTTCTTTATCATGCTAAGAGGAGCAGGAAAAAGCAAAAAATTTCAGAATTGCACCTTGCAATGCGGATAAATTACTGTTTGTGCATTTACAATATTCATTGATTTTTGCCATTGAAAAACATCATGTTATTCATATACCAGAAATGATTGAAGCTACTGACTGAATGAAAGGAGCTGGCATCTCACTCTCTTTGAATCTTCTTTATCATGCTAAGAGGAGCAGGATAAAGCAAAAAATTTCAGAATTGCACCTTGCAATGCGGAGAAATTACTGTTTGTGCATTTACAATATTCATTGATTTTTGCCTTTGAAAAACGTCCAGAAATGATTGAAGCTACTGACTGAATGAAAGGAGCTGGCATCTCACTCTCTTTGAATCTTGTTTATCATGCTAAGAGGAGCAGGAAAAAGCAAAAAATTTCAGAATTGCACCTTGCAATGCGGAGAAATTACTGTTTGTGCATTTACAATATTCATTGATTTTTGCCATTGAAAAACGTCCAGAAATGATTGAAGCTACTGACTGAATGAAAGGAGCTGGCATCTCACTCTCTGAAACTTCTTTATCATGCTAAGAGGAGCAGGAAAAAGCAAAAATTTTCAGAATTGCACCTTGCAATGCGGAGAAATTACTGTTTGTGCATTTACAATATTCATTGATTTTTGCCATTGAAAAACGTCCAGAAATGATTGAAGCTACTGACTGAATGAAAGGAGCTGGCATCTCACTCTCTTTGAATCTTCTTTATCATGCTAAGAGGAGCAGGAAAAAGCAAAAAATTTCAGAATTGCACCTTGCAATGCGGAGAAATTACTGTTTGTGCATTTACAATATTCATTGATTTTTGCCATTGAAAAACGTCCAGAAATGATTGAAGCTACTGACTGAATGAAAGGAGCTGGCATCTCACTCTCTTTGAATCTTCTTTATCATGCTAAGAGGAGCAGGAAAAAGCAAAAAATTTCAGAATTGCACCTTGCAATGCGGAGAAATTACTGTTTGTGCATTTACAATATTCATTGATTTTTGCCATTGAAAAACATCATGTTATTCATATACCAGAAATGTTTGAAGCTACTGACTGAATGAAAGGAGCTGGCATCTCACTCTCTTTGAATCTTCTTTATCATGCTAAGAGGAGCAGGAAAAAGCAAAAAATTTCAGAATTGCACCTTGCAATGCGGATAAATTACTGTTTGTGCATTTACAATATTCATTGATTTTTGCCTTTGAAAAACGTCCAGAAATGATTGAAGCTACTGACTGAATGAAAGGAGCTGGCATCTCACTCTCTTTGAATCTTGTTTATCATGCTAAGAGGAGCAGGAAAAAGCAAAAAATTTCAGAATTGCACCTTGCAATGCGGAGAAATTACTGTTTGTGCATTTACAATATTCATTGATTTTTGCCATTGAAAAACGTCCAGAAATGATTGAAGCTACTGACTGAATGAAAGGAGCTGGCATCTCACTCTCTGAAACTTCTTTATCATGCTAAGAGGAGCAGGAAAAAGCAAAAATTTTCAGAATTGCACCTTGCAATGCGGAGAAATTACTGTTTGTGCATTTACAATATTCATTGATTTTTGCCATTGAAAAACGTCCAGAAATGATTGAAGCTACTGACTGAATGAAAGGAGCTGGCATCTCACTCTCTTTGAATCTTCTTTATCATGCTAAGAGGAGCAGGAAAAAGCAAAAAATTTCAGAATTGCACCTTGCAATGCGGAGAAATTACTGTTTGTGCATTTACAATATTCATTGATTTTTGCCATTGAAAAACGTCCAGAAATGATTGAAGCTACTGACTGAATGAAAGGAGCTGGCATCTCACTCTCTTTGAATCTTCTTTATCATGCTAAGAGGAGCAGGAAAAAGCAAAAAATTTCAGAATTGCACCTTGCAATGCGGAGAAATTACTGTTTGTGCATTTACAATATTCATTGATTTTTGCCATTGAAAAACATCATGTTATTCATATACCAGAAATGTTTGAAGCTACTGACTGAATGAAAGGAGCTGGCATCTCACTCTCTTTGAATCTTCTTTATCATGCTAAGAGGAGCAGGAAAAAGCAAAAAATTTCAGAATTGCACCTTGCAATGCGGATAAATTACTGTTTGTGCATTTACAATATTCATTGATTTTTGCCATTGAAAAACATCATGTTATTCATATACCAGAAATGATTGAAGCTACTGACTGAATGAAAGGAGCTGGCATCTCACTCTCTTTGAATCTTCTTTATCATGCTAAGAGGAGCAGGATAAAGCAAAAAATTTCAGAATTGCACCTTGCAATGCGGAGAAATTACTGTTTGTGCATTTACAATATTCATTGATTTTTGCCATTGAAAAACATCATGTTATTCATATACCAGAAATGATTGAAGCTACTGACTGAATGAAAGTAGCTGGCATGTCACTCTCTTTGAATCTTCTTTATCATGCTAAGAGGAGCAGGAAAAAGCAAAAAATTTCAGAATTGCACCTTGCAATGCGGAGAAATTACTGTTTGTGCATTTACAATATTCATTGATTTTTGCCATTGAAAAACGTCCAGAAATGATTGAAGCTACTGACTGAATGAAAGGAGCTGGCATCTCACTCTCTGAAACTTCTTTATCATGCTAAGAGGAGCAGGAAAAAGCAAAAATTTTCAGAATTGCACCTTGCAATGCGGAGAAATTACTGTTTGTGCATTTACAATATTCATTGATTTTTGCCATTGAAAAACGTCCAGAAATGATTGAAGCTACTGACTGAATGAAAGGAGCTGGCATCTCACTCTCTTTGAATCTTCTTTATCATGCTAAGAGGAGCAGGAAAAAGCAAAAAATTTCAGAATTGCACCTTGCAATGCGGAGAAATTACTGTTTGTGCATTTACAATATTCATTGATTTTTGCCATTGAAAAACATCATGTTATTCATATACCAGAAATGTTTGAAGCTACTGACTGAATGAAAGGAGCTGGCATCTCACTCTCTTTGAATCTTCTTTATCATGCTAAGAGGAGCAGGAAAAAGCAAAAAATTTCAGAATTGCACCTTGCAATGCGGAGAAATTACTGTTTGTGCATTTACAATATTCATTGATTTTTGCCATTGAAAAACGTCCAGAAATGATTGAAGCTACTGACTGAATGAAAGGAGCTGGCATCTCACTCTCTTTGAATCTTCTTTATCATGCTAAGAGGAGCAGGAAAAAGCAAAAAATTTCAGAATTGCACCTTGCAATGCGGAGAAATTACTGTTTGTGCATTTACAATATTCATTGATTTTTGCCATTGAAAAACATCATGTTATTCATATACCAGAAATGTTTGAAGCTACTGACTGAATGAAAGGAGCTGGCATCTCACTCTCTTTGAATCTTCTTTATCATGCTAAGAGGAGCAGGAAAAAGCAAAAAATTTCAGAATTGCACCTTGCAATGCGGATAAATTACTGTTTGTGCATTTACAATATTCATTGATTTTTGCCATTGAAAAACATCATGTTATTCATATACCAGAAATGATTGAAGCTACTGACTGAATGAAAGGAGCTGGCATCTCACTCTCTTTGAATCTTCTTTATCATGCTAAGAGGAGCAGGATAAAGCAAAAAATTTCAGAATTGCACCTTGCAATGCGGAGAAATTACTGTTTGTGCATTTACAATATTCATTGATTTTTGCCATTGAAAAACATCATGTTATTCATATACCAGAAATGATTGAAGCTACTGACTGAATGAAAGTAGCTGGCATGTCACTCTCTTTGAATCTTCTTTATCATGCTAAGAGGAGCAGGAAAAAGCAAAAAATTTCAGAATTGCACCTTGCAATGCGGAGAAATTACTGTTTGTGCATTTACAATATTCATTGATTTTTGCAATTGAAAAACGTCCAGAAATGATTGAAGCTACTGACTGAATGAAAGGAGCTGGCATCTCACTCTCTTTGAATCTTCTTTATCATGCTAAGAGGAGCAGGAAAAAGCAAAAAATTTCAGAATTGCACCTTGCAATGCGGAGAAATTACTGTTTGTGCATTTACAATATTCATTGATTTTTGCCATTGAAAAACGTCCAGAAATGATTGAAGCTACTGACTGAATGAAAGGAGCTGTTATCTCACTCTCTTTGAATCTTCTTTACCATGCTAAGAGGAGCAGGAAAAAGCAAAAAATTTCAGAATTGCACCTTGCAATGCGGAGAAATTACTGTTTGTGCAATAACATGATGCACAAACAGTAATTTCTCCGCATTGCAAGGTGCAATTCTGAAATTTTTTGCTTTTTCCTGCTCCTCTTAGCATGATAAAGAAGAATCAAAGAGAGTGAGATGCCAGCTCCTTTCATTCAGTCTGTAGCTTCAATCATTTCTGGATGTTTTTCAATGGCAAAAATCAATGAATATTGTAAATGCACAAACAGTAATTTCTCCGCATTGCAAGGTGCAATTCTGAAATTTTTTGCTTTTTCCTGCTCCTCTTAGCATTATGAAGAAGATTCAAAGAGAGTGAGATGCCAGCTCCTTTCATTCAGTCAGTAGCTTCAAACATTTCTGGTATATGAATAACATGATGTTTTTCAATGGCAAAAATCAATGAATATTGTAAATGCACAAACAGTAATTTCTCCGCATTGCAAGGTGCAATTCTGAAATTTTTTGCTTTTTCCTGCTCCTCTTAGCATGATAAAGAAGATTCAAAGAGAGTGAGATGCCAGCTCCTTTCGTTCAGTCAGTAGCTTCAATAATTTCTGGACGTTTTTCAATGGCAAAAATCATTGAATATTGTAAATGCACAAACAGTAATTTCTCCGCATTGCAAGGTGCAATTCTGAAATTTTTTACTTTTTCCTGCTCCTCTTAGCATGATAAAGAAGATTCAAAGAGAGTGAGATGCCAGCTCCTTTCATTCAGTCAGTAGCTTCAATCATTTCTGGACGTTTTTCAATGGCAAAAATCAATGAATATTGTAAATGCACAAACAGTAATTTCTCCGCATTGCAAGGTGCAATTCTGAAATTTTTTGCTTTTTCCTGCTCCTCTTAGCATGATAAAAAAGTTTCAAAGAGAGTGAGATGCCAGCTCCTTTCATTCAGTCAGTAGCTTCAATCATTTCTGGACATTTTTCAATGGCAAAAATCAATGAATATTGTAAATGCACAAACAGTAATTTCTCCGCATTGCAAGGTGCAATTCTGAAATTTTTTGCTTTTTCCTGCTCCTCTTAGCATGATAAACAAGATTCAAAGAGAGTGAGATGTCAGCTCCTTTCATTCAGTCAGTAGCTTCAATCATTTCTGGACGTTTTTCAATGGCAAAAATCAATGAATATTGTAAATGCACAAACAGTAATTTCTCCGCATTGCAAGGTGCAATTCTGAAATTTTTTGCTTTTTCCTGCTCCTCTTAGCATGATAAAGAAGATTCAAAGAGAGTGAGATGCCAGCTCCTTTCATTCAGTCAGTAGCTTCAAACATTTCTGGTATATGAATAACATGATGTTTTTCAATGGCAAAAATCAATGAATATTGTAAATGCACAAACAGTAATTTCTCCGCATTGCAAGGTGCAATTCTGAAATTTTTTGCTTTTTCCTGCTCCTCTTAGCATGATAAAGAAGATTCAAAGAGAGTGAGATGCCAGCTCCTTTCATTCAGTCAGTAGCTTCAATCATTTCTGGACGTTTTTCAATTGCAAAAATCAATGAATATTGTAAATGCACAAACAGTAATTTCTCCGCATTGCAAGGTGCAATTCTGAAATTTTTTGCTTTTTCCTGCTCCTCTTAGCATGATAAAGAAGATTCAAAGAGAGTGAGATGCCAGCTCCTTTCATTCAGTCAGTAGCTTCAATCATTTCTGGTATATGAATAACATGATGTTTTTCAATGGCAAAAATCAATGAATATTGTAAATGCACAAACAGTAATTTCTCCGCATTGCAAGGTGCAATTCTGAAATTTTTTGCTTTTTCCTGCTCCTCTTAGCATGATAAAGAAGATTCAAAGAGAGTGAGATGCCAGCTCCTTTCATTCAGTCAGTAGCTTCAATCATTTCTGGTTTATGAATAACATGATGTTTTTCAATGGCAAAAATCAATGAATATTGTAAATGCACAAACAGTAATTTATCCGCATTGCAAGGTGCAATTCTGAAATTTTTTGCTTTTTCCTGCTCCTCTTAGCATGATAAAGAAGATTGAAAGAGAGTGAGATGCCAGCTCCTTTCATTCAGTCAGTAGCTTCAAACATTTCTGGTATATGAATAACATGATGTTTTTCAATGGCAAAAATCAATGAATATTGTAAATGCACAAACAGTAATTTCTCCGCATTGCAAGGTGCAATTCTGAAATTTTTTGCTTTTTCCTGCTCCTCTTAGCATGATAAAGAAGATTCAAAGAGAGTGAGATGCCAGCTCCTTTCATTCAGTCAGTAGCTTCAATCATTTCTGGACGTTTTTCAATGGCAAAAATCAATGAATATTGTAAATGCACAAACAGTAATTTCTCCGCATTGCAAGGTGCAATTCTGAAATTTTTTGCTTTTTCCTGCTCCTCTTAGCATGATAAAGAAGATTCAAAGAGAGTGAGATGCCAGCTCCTTTCATTCAGTCAGTAGCTTCAGTCATTTCTAGTATATGAATAACATGATGTTTTTCAATGGCAAAAATCAATGAATTTTGTAAATGCACAAACAGTAATTTCTCCGCATTGCAAGGTGCAATTCTGAAATTTTTTGCTTTTTCCTGCTCCTCTTAGCATGATAAAGAAGATTCAAAGAGAGTGAGATGCCAGCTCCTTTCATTCAGTCAGTAGCTTCAATCATTTCTGGATGTTTTTCAATGGCAAAAATCAATGAATATTGTAAATGCACAAACAGTAATTTCTCCACATTGCAAGGTGCAATTCTGAAATTTTTTGCTTTTTCCTGCTCCTCTTAGCATTATGAAGAAGATTCAAAGAGAGTGAGATGCCAGCTCCTTTCATTCAGTCAGTAGCTTCAAACATTTCTGGTATATGAATAACATGATGTTTTTCAATGGCAAAAATCAATGAATATTGTAAATGCACAAACAGTAATTTCTCCGCATTGCAAGGTGCAATTCTGAAATTTTTTGCTTTTTCCTGCTCCTCTTAGCATGATAAAGAAGATTCAAAGAGAGTGAGATGCCAGCTCCTTTCGTTCAGTCAGTAGCTTCAATAATTTCTGGACGTTTTTCAATGGCAAAAATCATTGAATATTGTAAATGCACAAACAGTAATTTCTCCGCATTGCAAGGTGCAATTCTGAAATTTTTTGCTTTTTCCTGCTCCTCTTAGCATGATAAAGAAGATTCAAAGAGAGTGAGATGCCAGCTCCTTTCATTCAGTCAGTAGCTTCAATCATTTCTGGTATATGAATAACATGATGTTTTTCAATGGCAAAAATCAATGAATATTGTAAATGCACAAACAGTAATTTCTCCGCATTGCAAGGTGCAATTCTGAAATTTTTTGCTTTTTCCTGCTCCTCTTAGCATGATAAAGAAGATTCAAAGAGAGTGAGATGCCAGCTCCTTTCATTCAGTCAGTAGCTTCAATCATTTCTGGTATATGAATAACATGATGTTTTTCAATGGCAAAAATCAATGAATATTGTAAATGCACAAACAGTAATTTATCCGCATTGCAAGGTGCAATTCTGAAATTTTTTGCTTTTTCCTGCTCCTCTTAGCATGATAAAGAAGATTGAAAGAGAGTGAGATGCCAGCTCCTTTCATTCAGTCAGTAGCTTCAAACATTTCTGGTATATGAATAACATGATGTTTTTCAATGGCAAAAATCAATGAATATTGTAAATGCACAAACAGTAATTTCTCCGCATTGCAAGGTGCAATTCTGAAATTTTTTGCTTTTTCCTGCTCCTCTTAGCATGATAAAGAAGAATCAAAGAGAGTGAGATGCCAGCTCCTTTCATTCAGTCTGTAGCTTCAATCATTTCTGGATGTTTTTCAATGGCAAAAATCAATGAATATTGTAAATGCACAAACAGTAATTTCTCCGCATTGCAAGGTGCAATTCTGAAATTTTTTGCTTTTTCCTGCTCCTCTTAGCATTATGAAGAAGATTCAAAGAGAGTGAGATGCCAGCTCCTTTCATTCAGTCAGTAGCTTCAAACATTTCTGGATGTTTTTCAATGGCAAAAATCAATGAATATTGTAAATGCACAAACAGTAATTTCTCCGCATTGCAAGGTGCAATTCTGAAATTTTTTGCTTTTTCCTGCTCCTCTTAGCATTATGAAGAAGATTCAAAGAGAGTGAGATGCCAGCTCCTTTCATTCAGTCAGTAGCTTCAAACATTTCTGGTATATGAATAACATGATGTTTTTCAATGGCAAAAATCAATGAATATTGTAAATGCACAAACAGTAATTTCTCCGCATTGCAAGGTGCAATTCTGAAATTTTTTGCTTTTTCCTGCTCCTCTTAGCATGATAAAGAAGATTCAAAGAGAGTGAGATGCCAGCTCCTTTCGTTCAGTCAGTAGCTTCAATAATTTCTGGACGTTTTTCAATGGCAAAAATCATTGAATATTGTAAATGCACAAACAGTAATTTCTCCGCATTGCAAGGTGCAATTCTGAAATTTTTTGCTTTTTCCTGCTCCTCTTAGCATGATAAAGAAGATTCAAAGAGAGTGAGATGCCAGCTCCTTTCATTCAGTCAGTAGCTTCAATCATTTCTGGTATATGAATAACATGATGTTTTTCAATGGCAAAAATCAATGAATATTGTAAATGCACAAACAGTAATTTCTCCGCATTGCAAGGTGCAATTCTGAAATTTTTTGCTTTTTCCTGCTCCTCTTAGCATGATAAAGAAGATTCAAAGAGAGTGAGATGCCAGCTCCTTTCATTCAGTCAGTAGCTTCAATCATTTCTGGTATATGAATAACATGATGTTTTTCAATGGCAAAAATCAATGAATATTGTAAATGCACAAACAGTAATTTATCCGCATTGCAAGGTGCAATTCTGAAATTTTTTGCTTTTTCCTGCTCCTCTTAGCATGATAAAGAAGATTGAAAGAGAGTGAGATGCCAGCTCCTTTCATTCAGTCAGTAGCTTCAAACATTTCTGGTATATGAATAACATGATGTTTTTCAATGGCAAAAATCAATGAATATTGTAAATGCACAAACAGTAATTTCTCCGCATTGCAAGGTGCAATTCTGAAATTTTTTGCTTTTTCCTGCTCCTCTTAGCATGATAAAGAAGAATCAAAGAGAGTGAGATGCCAGCTCCTTTCATTCAGTCTGTAGCTTCAATCATTTCTGGATGTTTTTCAATGGCAAAAATCAATGAATATTGTAAATGCACAAACAGTAATTTCTCCGCATTGCAAGGTGCAATTCTGAAATTTTTTGCTTTTTCCTGCTCCTCTTAGCATTATGAAGAAGATTCAAAGAGAGTGAGATGCCAGCTCCTTTCATTCAGTCAGTAGCTTCAAACATTTCTGGTATATGAATAACATGATGTTTTTCAATGGCAAAAATCAATGAATATTGTAAATGCACAAACAGTAATTTCTCCGCATTGCAAGGTGCAATTCTGAAATTTTTTGCTTTTTCCTGCTCCTCTTAGCATGATAAAGAAGATTCAAAGAGAGTGAGATGCCAGCTCCTTTCATTCAGTCAGTAGCTTCAATCATTTCTGGATGTTTTTCAATGGCAAAAATCAATGAATATTGTAAATGCACAAACAGTAATTTCTCCGCATTGCAAGGTGCAATTCTGAAATTTTTTGCTTTTTCCTGCTCCTCTTAGCATTATGAAGAAGATTCAAAGAGAGTGAGATGCCAGCTCCTTTCATTCAGTCAGTAGCTTCAAACATTTCTGGTATATGAATAACATGATGTTTTTCAATGGCAAAAATCAATGAATATTGTAAATGCACAAACAGTAATTTCTCCGCATTGCAAGGTGCAATTCTGAAATTTTTTGCTTTTTCCTGCTCCTCTTAGCATGATAAAGAAGACTCAAAGAGAGTGAGATGCCAGCTCCTTTCGTTCAGTCAGTAGCTTCAATAATTTCTGGACGTTTTTCAATGGCAAAAATCATTGAATATTGTAAATGCACAAACAGTAATTTCTCCGCATTGCAAGGTGCAATTCTGAAATTTTTTGCTTTTTCCTGCTCCTCTTAGCATGATAAAGAAGATTCAAAGAGAGTGAGATGCCAGCTCCTTTCATTCAGTCAGTAGCTTCAATCATTTCTGGTATATGAATAACATGATGTTTTTCAATGGCAAAAATCAATGAATATTGTAAATGCACAAACAGTAATTTCTCCGCATTGCAAGGTGCAATTCTGAAATTTTTTGCTTTTTCCTGCTCCTCTTAGCATGATAAAGAAGATTCAAAGAGTGAGATGCCAGCTCCTTTCATTCAGTCAGTAGCTTCAATCATTTCTGGTATATGAATAACATGATGTTTTTCAATGGCAAAAATCAATGAATATTGTAAATGCACAAACAGTAATTTATCCGCATTGCAAGGTGCAATTCTGAAATTTTTTGCTTTTTCCTGCTCCTCTTAGCATGATAAAGAAGATTGAAAGAGAGTGAGATGCCAGCTCCTTTCATTCAGTCAGTAGCTTCAAACATTTCTGGTATATGAATAACATGATGTTTTTCAATGGCAAAAATCAATGAATATTGTAAATGCACAAACAGTAATTTCTCCGCATTGCAAGGTGCAATTCTGAAATTTTTTGCTTTTTCCTGCTCCTCTTAGCATGATAAAGAAGAATCAAAGAGAGTGAGATGCCAGCTCCTTTCATTCAGTCTGTAGCTTCAATCATTTCTGGATGTTTTTCAATGGCAAAAATCAATGAATATTGTAAATGCACAAACAGTAATTTCTCCGCATTGCAAGGTGCAATTCTGAAATTTTTTGCTTTTTCCTGCTCCTCTTAGCATTATGAAGAAGATTCAAAGAGAGTGAGATGCCAGCTCCTTTCATTCAGTCAGTAGCTTCAAACATTTCTGGTATATGAATAACATGATGTTTTTCAATGGCAAAAATCAATGAATATTGTAAATGCACAAACAGTAATTTCTCCGCATTGCAAGGTGCAATTCTGAAATTTTTTGCTT
>NW_027367613.1:0-56484 GCF_046119375.1 Phyllobates terribilis
AGTGAGTATCTGTAGTCCTATATACAGCACAGTGAGTATCTATATATCTATATACAGCACAGTGAGTATCTGTAGCCCTATATACAACACAGTGAGTATCTATATCTCTATATACAGCACAGTGAGTATCTGTAGCTCTATATACAGCACAGTGAGTATCTGTAGCTCTATATACAGGCACAGTGAGTATCTGTAGCTCTATATACAGCACAGTGAGTATCTGTAGTCCTATATACAGGCACAGTGAGTATCTGTAGCTCTATATACAGGCACAGTGAGTATCTGTAGCTCTATATACAGGCACAGTGAGTATCTGTAGCCCTATATACAGCACAGTGAGTATCTGTAGCCCTATATACAGCACAGTGAGTATCTGTAGCCCTATATACAGCACAGTGAGTATCTGTAGCCCTATATACAGGCACAGTGAGTATCTGTAGCCCTATATACAGGCACAGTGAGTATCTGTAACCCTATATACAGCACAGTGAGTATCTGTAGTCCTATATACAGCACAGTGAGTATCTATATCTCTATATACAGCACAGTGAGTATCTGTAGCCCTATATACAGCACAGTGAGTATCTATATCTCTATATACAGCACAGTGAGTATCTGTAGCTCTATATACAGCACAGTGAGTATCTGTAGCTCTATATACAGGCACAGTGAGTATCTGTAGCTCTATATACAGCACAGTGAGTATCTGTAGTCCTATATACAGGCACAGTGAGTATCTGTAGTCCTATATACAGCACAGTGAGTATCTATATCTCTATATACAGCACAGTGAGTATCTATATCTCTATATACAGCACAGTGAGTATCTGTAGCCCTATATACAGCACAGTGAGTATCTATATCTCTATATACAGCACAGTGAGTATCTATATCTCTATATACAGCACAGTGAGTATCTGTAGCTCTATATACAGCACAGTGAGTATCTGTAGCTCTATATACAGCACAGTGAGTATCTGTAGCTCTATATACAGGCACAGTGAGTATCTGTAGCCCTATATACAGGCACAGTGAGTATCTGTAGCTCTATATACAGCACAGTGAGTATCTGTAGCTCTATATACAGGCACAGTGAGTATCTGTAGTCCTATATACAGGCACAGTGAGTATCTGTAGCTCTATATACAGCACAGTGAGTATTTGTAGCCCTATATACAGCATAGTGAGTATCTGTAGTCCTATATACAGGCACAGTGATTATCTGTAGCCCTATATACAGCACAGTGAGTATCTGTAACCCTATATACAGGCACAGTGAGTATCTGTAGCCCGATATACAGCACAGTGAGTATCTGTAGCCCTATATACAGCATAGTGAGTATCTGTAGTCCTATATACAGGCACAGTGAGTATCTGTAACCCTGTATACAGGCACAGTGAGTATCTGTAGCCCGATATACAGCACAGTGAGTATCTGTAGCCCTATATACAGCACAGTGAGTATCTGTAGCCCTATATACAGCACAGTGAGTATCTGTAGTCCTATATACAGCACAGTGAGTATCTGTAACCCTATATACAGGCACAGTGAGTATCTGTAGCCCGATATACAGCACAGTGAGTATCTGTAGCCCTATATACAGCACAGTGAGTATCTGTAGCCCTATATACAGCACAGTGAGTATCTGTAGCCCTATATACAGCACAGTGATTATCTGTAGCCCTATATACAGCACAGTGAGTATCTGTAGCTCTATATACAGCACAGTGAGTATCTGTAGTCCTATATACAGCACAGTGAGTATCTGTAGCTCTATATACAGGCACAGTGAGTATCTCTAGTCCTATATACAGGCACAGTGAGGATCTGTAGCTCTATATACAGCACAGTGAGTATCTGTAGCCCTATATACAGGCACAGTGAGTATCTGTAGCCCTATATACAGGCACAGTGAGTATCTGTAGCCCTATATACAGGCACAGTGAGTATCTGTAACCCTATATACAGCACAGTGAGTATCTGTAGTCCTATATACAGGCACAGTGAGTATCTGTAGCTCTATATACAGGCACAGTGAGTATCTGTAGTCCTATATACAGCACAGTGAGTATCTATATATCTATATACAGCACAGTGAGTATCTGTAGCCCTATATACAACACAGTGAGTATCTATATCTCTATATACAGCACAGTGAGTATCTGTAGCTCTATATACAGCACAGTGAGTATCTGTAGCTCTATATACAGGCACAGTGAGTATCTGTAGCTCTATATACAGCACAGTGAGTATCTGTAGTCCTATATACAGGCACAGTGAGTATCTGTAGCTCTATATACAGGCACAGTGAGTATCTGTAGCTCTATATACAGGCACAGTGAGTATCTGTAGCCCTATATACAGCACAGTGAGTATCTGTAGCCCTATATACAGCACAGTGAGTATCTGTAGCCCTATATACAGCACAGTGAGTATCTGTAGCCCTATATACAGGCACAGTGAGTATCTGTAGCCCTATATACAGGCACAGTGAGTATCTGTAACCCTATATACAGCACAGTGAGTATCTGTAGTCCTATATACAGCACAGTGAGTATCTATATCTCTATATACAGCACAGTGAGTATCTGTAGCCCTATATACAGCACAGTGAGTATCTGTAGCTCTATATACAGGCACAGTGAGTATCTGTAGCTCTATATACAGCACAGTGAGTATCTGTAGCTCTATATACAGGCACAGTGAGTATCTGTAGCTCTATATACAGCACAGTGAGTATCTGTAGTCCTATATACAGGCACAGTGAGTATCTGTAGTCCTATATACAGCACAGTGAGTATCTATATCTCTATATACAGCACAGTGAGTATCTATATCTCTATATACAGCACAGTGAGTATCTGTAGCCCTATATACAGCACAGTGAGTATCTATATCTCTATATACAGCACAGTGAGTATCTATATCTCTATATACAGCACAGTGAGTATCTGTAGCTCTATATACAGCACAGTGAGTATCTGTAGCTCTATATACAGCACAGTGAGTATCTGTAGCTCTATATACAGGCACAGTGAGTATCTGTAGCCCTATATACAGCACAGTGAGTATCTGTAGCTCTATATACAGCACAGTGAGTATCTGTAGCTCTATATACAGGCACAGTGAGTATCTGTAGTCCTATATACAGGCACAGTGAGTATCTGTAGCTCTATATACAGCACAGTGAGTATTTGTAGCCCTATATACAGCACAGTGAGTATCTGTAGTCCTATATACAGGCACAGTGAGTATCTGTAACCCTATATACAGGCACAGTGAGTATCTGTAGCCCGATATACAGCACAGTGAGTATCTGTAGCCCTATATACAGCACAGTGAGTATCTGTAGCCCTATATACAGCACAGTGAGTATCTGTAGTCCTATATACAGCACAGTGAGTATCTGTAACCCTATATACAGGCACAGTGAGTATCTGTAGCCCGATATACAGCACAGTGAGTATCTGTAGCCCTATATACAGCACAGTGAGTATCTGTAGCCCTATATACAGCACAGTGAGTATCTGTAGCCCTATATACAGCACAGTGATTATCTGTAGCCCTATATACAGCACAGTGAGTATCTGTAGCCCTATATACAGCACAGTGATTATCTGTAGCCCTATATACAGCAGTGAGTATCTGTAGCTCTATATACAGGCACAGTGAGTATCTGTAGCCCTATATACAGCACAGTGAGTATCTGTAGCCCTATATACAGCACAGTGAGTATCTGTAGCCCTATATACAGGCACAGTGAGTATCTGTAGCCCTATATACAGCACAGTGAGTATCTGTAGCCCTATATACAGCACAGTGAGTATCTGTAGCTCTATATACAGGCACAGTGAGTATCTGTAGCCCTATATACAGCACAGTGAGTATCTGTAGCCCTATATACAGCACAGTGAGTATCTGTAGCTCTATATACAGGCACAGTGAGTATCTGTAGCCCTATATACAGCACAGTGAGTATCTGTAGCCCTATATACAGCACAGTGAGTATCTGTAGCTCTATATACAGGCACAGTGAGTATCTATATCTCTATATACAGCACAGTGAGTATCTGTAGCTCTATATACAGGCACAGTGAGTATCTGTATCTCTATATACAGCACAGTGAGTATCTGTAGCTGTATATACAGGCACAGTGAGTATCTGTAGCTCTATATACAGCACAGTGAGTATCTGTAGCTCTATATACAGGCACAGTGAGTATCTGTAGCTCTATATACAGCATAGTGAGTATCTGTAGCTCTATATACAGCACAGTGAGTATCTGTATCTCTATATACAGGCACAGTGAGTATCTGTAGCCCTATATACAGGCACAGTGAGTATCTGTAGCTCTATATACAGGCACAGTGAGTATCTGTAGCCCTATATACAGGCACAGTGAGTATCTGTAGCCCTATATACAGACACAGTGAGTATCTGTAGCTCTATATACAGGCACAGTGAGTATCTGTAGCTCTATATACAGCACAGTGAGTATCTGTAGCTCTATATACAGCACAGTGAGTATCTGTATCTCTATATACAGGCACAGTGAGTATCTGTAGCTCTATATACAGGCACAGTGAGTATCTGTAGCTCTATATACAGCACAGTGAGTATCTGTAGTCCTATATACAGCACAGTGAGTATCTGTAGCTCTATATACAGGCACAGTGAGTATCTCTAGTCCTATATACAGGCACAGTGAGGATCTGTAGCTCTATATACAGGCACAGTGAGTATCTCTAGTCCTATATACAGGCACAGTGAGTATCTGTAGCTCTATATACAGGCACAGTGAGTATCTGTAGCTCTATATACAGCACAGTGAGTATCTGTAGTCCTATATACAGCACAGTGAGTATCTGTAGCTCTATATACAGCACAGTGAGTATCTGTAGCCCTATATACAGGCACAGTGAGTATCTGTAGCCCTATATACAGCACAGTGAGTATCTGTAGTCCTATATACAGGCACAGTGAGTATCTGTAGCTCTATATACAGGCACAGTGAGTATCTGTAGTCCTATATACAGCACAGTGAGTATCTATATCTCTATATACAGCACAGTGAGTATCTGTAGCCCTATATACAGGCACAGTGAGTATCTGTAGCCCTATATACAGGCACAGTGAGTATCTGTAACCCTATATACAGCACAGTGAGTATCTGTAGTCCTATATACAGGCACAGTGAGTATCTGTAGCTCTATATACAGGCACAGTGAGTATCTGTAGTCCTATATACAGCACAGTGAGTATCTATATCTCTATATACAGCACAGTGAGTATCTGTAGCCCTATATACAGCACAGTGAGTATCTATATCTCTATATACAGCACAGTGAGTATCTGTAGCTCTATATACAGCACAGTGAGTATCTGTAGCTCTATATACAGGCACAGTGAGTATCTGTAGCTCTATATACAGCACAGTGAGTATCTGTAGTCCTATATACAGGCACAGTGAGTATCTGTAGCTCTATATACAGGCACAGTGAGTATCTGTAGCTCTATATACAGGCACAGTGAGTATCTGTAGCCCTATATACAGGCACAGTGAGTATCTGTAGCTCTATATACAGCACAGTGAGTATCTGTAGCCCGAAATACAGCACAGTGAGTATCTGTAGCCCTATATACAGCACAGTGAGTATCTGTAGCCCTATATACAGGCACAGTGAGTATCTGTAGCCCTATATACAGGCACAGTGAGTATCTGTAACCCTATATACAGCACAGTGAGTTTCTGTAGTCCTATATACAGCACAGTGAGTATCTATATCTCTATATACAGCACAGTGAGTATCTGTAGCCCTATATACAGCACAGTGAGTATCTATATCTCTATATACAGCACAGTGAGTATCTGTAGCTCTATATACAGCACAGTGATTATATGTAGCTCTATATACAGGCACAGTGAGTATCTGTAGCTCTATATACAGCACAGTGAGTATCTGTAGTCCTATATACAGGCACAGTGAGTATCTGTAGTCCTATATACAGCACAGTGAGTATCTATATCTCTATATACAGCACAGTGAGTATCTATATCTCTATATACAGCACAGTGAGTATCTGTAGCCCTATATACAGCACAGTGAGTATCTATATCTCTATATACAGCACAGTGAGTATCTATATCTCTATATACAGCACAGTGAGTATCTGTAGCTCTATATACAGCACAGTGAGTATCTGTAGCTCTATATACAGCACAGTGAGTATCTGTAGCTCTATATACAGGCACAGTGAGTATCTGTAGCCCTATATACAGCACAGTGAGTATCTGTAGCTCTATATACAGCACAGTGAGTATCTGTAGCTCTATATACAGGCACAGTGAGTATCTGTAGTCCTATATACAGGCACAGTGAGTATCTGTAGTCCTATATACAGGCACAGTGAGTATCTGTAGCTCTATATACAGCACAGTGAGTATTTGCAGCCCTATATACAGCACAGTGAGTATCTGTAGTCCTATATACAGGCACAGTGAGTATCTGTAGCCCTATATACAGCACAGTGAGTATCTGTAACCCTATATACAGGCACAGTGAGTATCTGTAGCCCGATATACAGCACAGTGAGTATCTGTAGCCCTATATACAGCATAGTGAGTATCTGTAGCCCTATATACAGGCACAGTGAGTATCTGTAACCCTATATACAGGCACAGTGAGTATCTGTAGCCCGATATACAGCACAGTGAGTATCTGTAGCCCTATATACAGCACAGTGAGTATCTGTAGCCCTATATACAGCACAGTGAGTATCTGTAGTCCTATATACAGCACAGTGAGTATCTGTAACCCTATATACAGGCACAGTGAGTATCTGTAGCCCGATATACAGCACAGTGAGTATCTGTAGCCCTATATACAGCACAGTGAGTATCTGTAGCCCTATATACAGCACAGTGAGTATCTGTAGCCCTATATACAGCACAGTGATTATCTGTAGCCCTATATACAGCACAGTGAGTATCTGTAGCCCTATATACAGCACAGTGATTATCTGTAGCCCTATATACAGCACAGTGAGTATCTGTAGCTCTATATACAGGCACAGTGAGTATCTGTAGCCCTATATACAGCACAGTGAGTATCTGTAGCCCTATATACAGCACAGTGAGTATCTGTAGCCCTATATACAGGCACAGTGAGTATCTGTAGCCCTATATACAGCACAGTGAGTATCTGTAGCCCTATATACAGCACAGTGAGTATCTGTAGCTCTATATACAGGCACAGTGAGTATCTGTAGCCCTATATACAGCACAGTGAGTATCTGTAGCCCTATATACAGCACAGTGAGTATCTGTAGCTCTATATACAGGCACAGTGAGTATCTGTTGCCCTATATACAGCACAGTGAGTATCTGTAGCCCTATATACAGCACAGTGAGTATCTGTAGCTCTATATACAGGCACATTGAGTATCTGTAGCCCTATATACAGACACAGTGAGTATCTGTAGCCCTATATACAGCACAGTGAGTATCTGTAGCTCTCTATACAGCACAGTGAGTATCTGTAGCTCTATATACAGGCACAGTGAGTATCTGTAGCTCTATATACAGGCACAGTGAGTATCTGTAGCTCTATATACAGGCACAGTGAGTATCTGTAGCTCTATATACAGGCACAGTGAGTATCTGTAGCCCTATATACAGGCACAGTGAATATCTGTAGCCCTATATACAGCACAGTGAGTATCTGTAGCCCTATATACAGCACAGTGAGTATCTGTAGCCCTATATACAGCACAGTGAGTATCTGTAGCCCTATATACAGCACAGTGAGTATGTGTAGCTCTATATACAGGCACAGTGAGTATCTGCAGCCCTATATACAGACACAGTGAGTATCTGTAGCCCTATATACAGCACAGTGAGTATCTGTAGCTCTATATACAGGCACAGTGATTATCTGTAGCCCTATATACAGGCACAGTGAGTATCTGTAACCGTATATACAGCACAGTGAGTATCTGTAGCCCTATATACAGGCACAGTGAGTATCTGTAGCCCTATATACAGCACAGTGAGTATCTGTAGCCCTATATACAGCACAGTGAGTATCTGTAGCCCTATATACAGGCACAGTGAGTATCTGTAACCCTATATACAGCACAGTGAGTATCTGTAGCCTTATATACAGCACAGTGAGTATCTGTAGCCCTATATACAGGCACAGTGAGTATCTGTAGCCCTATATACAGCACAGTGAGTATCTGTAGCTCTATATACAGGCACAGTGACTATCTGTAACCCTATATACAGGCACAGTGAGTATCTGTACCCTTATATACAGCACAGTGAGTATCTGTAGCCCTATATACAGGCACAGTGAGTATCTGTAGCCCTATATACAGCACAGTGAGTATCTGTAGTCCTATATACAGCACAGTGAGTATCTGTAACCCTATATACAGGCACAGTGAGTATCTGTAGCCCTATAAACAGCACAGTGAGTATCTGTAGTCCTATATACAGCACAGTGAGTATCTGTAGCTCTATATACAGGCACAGTGAGTATCTGTAGCCCTATAAACAGCACAGTGAGTATCTGTAGTCCTATATACAGCACAGTGAGTATCTGTAGCTCTATATACAGCACAGTGAGTATCTGTAGTCCTATATACAGCACAGTGAGTATCTGTAGCTCTATATACAGGCACAGTGAGTATCTGTAGCCCTATATACAGCACAGTGAGTATCTGTAGCCCTATATACAGGCACAGTGAGTATCTGTAGCCCTATATACAGGCACAGTGAGTATCTGTAGCCCTATAAACTGCACAGTGAGTATCTGTAGTCCTATATACAGCACAGTGAGTATCTGTAGCTCTATATACAGGCACAGTGAGTATCTGTAGCCCTATATACAGCACAGTGAGTATCTGTAGCCCTATATACAGGCACAGTGAGTATCTGTAGCCCTATATACAGGCACAGTGAGTATCTGTAGTCCTATATACAGGCACAGTGAGTATCTGTAGCTCTATATACAGCACAGTGAGTATCTGTAGCCCTATATACAGCACAGTGAGTATCTGTAGTCCTATATACAGGCACAGTGAGTATCTGTAGCCCTATATACAGGCACAGTGAGTATCTGTAGCCCTATATATAGCACAGTGAGTATCTGTAGCCCTATATACAGGCACAGTGAGTATCTATATCTCTATATACAGCACAGTGAGTATCTGTAGCTCTATATACAGGCACAGTGAGTATCTGTAGCTCTATATACAGCACAGTGAGTATCTGTAGCTGTATATACAGGCACAGTGAGTATCTGTAGCTCTATATACAGCACAGTGAGTATCTATATCTCTATATACAGCACAGTGAGTATCTATATCTCTATATACAGCACAGTGAGTATCTGTAGCCCTATATACAGCACAGTGAGTATCTGTAGCTCTATATACAGGCACAGTGAGTATCTGTAGCTCTATATACAGCACAGTGAGTATCTGTAGCCCTATATACAGCACAGTGAGTATCTGTAGCCCTATATACAGCACAGTGAGTATCTGTAGCTCTATATACAGGCACAGTGAGTATCTGTAGCTCTATATACAGCACAGTGATTATCTGTAGCTCTATATACAGCACAGTGAGTATCTGTAGCCCTATATACAGCACAGTGAGTATCTGTAGCCCTATATACAGCACAGTGAGTATCTGTAGCTCTATATACAGCACAGTGAGTATCTGTAGCCCTATATACAGCACAGTAAGTATCTGTAGCTCTATATACAGGCACAGTGAGTATCTGTAGCTCTATATACAGCACAGTGAGTATCTGTAGCCCTATATACAGCACAGTGAGTATCTGTAGCCCTATATACAGCACAGTGAGTATCTGTAGCTCTATATACAGGCACAGTGAGTATCTGTAGCTCTATATACAGCACAGTGAGTATCTGTAGCCCTATATACAGGCACAGTGAGTATCTGTAGCCCTATATACAGCACAGTGAGTATCTGTAGCTCTATATACAGGCACAGTGAGTATCTGTAGCCCTATATACAGCACAGTGAGTATCTGTAGCTCTATATACAGCACAGTGAGTATCTGTAGCCCTATATACAGCACAGTGAGTATCTGTAGCCCTATATACAGGCACAGTGAGTATCTGTAGCCCTATATACAGGCACAGTGAGTATCTGTAGCCCTATATACAGCACAGTGAGTATCTGTAGCTCTATATACAGGCACAGTGAGTATCTGTAACCCTATATACAGGCACAGTGAGTATCTGTAGCCCTATATACAGCACAGTGAGTATCTGTAGCCCTATATACAGGCACAGTGAGTATCTGTAGCCCTATATACAGGCACAGTGAGTATCTGTAGTCCTATATACAGGCACAGTGAGTATCTGTAGCTCTATATACAGGCACAGTGAGTATCTGTAGCTCTATATACAGCACAGTGAGTATCTGTAGCTCTATATACAGCACAGTGAGTATCTGTAGCCCTATATACAGCACAGTGAGTATCTGTAGCTCTATATACAGGCACAGTGAGTATCTGTAACCCTATATACAGGCACAGTGAGTATCTGTAGCCCTATATACAGCACAGTGAGTATCTGTAGCCCTATATACAGGCACAGTGAGTATCTGTAGCCCTATATACAGGCACAGTGAGTATCTGTAGTCCTATATACAGGCACAGTGAGTATCTGTAGCTCTATATACAGGCACAGTGAGTATCTGTAGCTCTATATACAGCACAGTGAGTATCTGTAGCTCTATGTACAGCACAGTGAGTATCTGTAGCCCTATATACAGCACAGTGAGTATCTGTAGCCCTATATACAGCACAGTGAGTATCTGTAGCTCTATATACAGCACAGTGAGTATCTGTAGCCCTATATACAGCACAGTGAGTATCTGTAGCTCTATATACAGCACAGTGAGTATCTGTAGCTTTATATACAGGCACAGTGAGTATCTGTAGTCCTATATACAGCACAGTGAGTATCTGTAGTCCTATATACAGGCACAGTGAGTATCTGTAGCTCTATATACAGAACAGTGAGTATCTGTAGCTCTATATACAGCACAGTGAGTATCTGTAGCTCTATATACAGACACAGTGAGTATCTGTAGCCCTATATACAGCACAGTGAGTATCTGTAGCTCTATATACAGCACAGTGAGTATCTGTAGCTCTATATACAGGCACAGTGAGTATCTGTAGCCCTATATACAGGCACAGTGAGTATCTGTAGCTCTATATACAGGCACAGTGAGTATCTGTAGCTCTATATACAGTACAGTGAGTATCTGTAGCTCTATATACAGCACAGTGAGTATCTGTAGTCCTATATACAGGCACAGTGAATATCTGTAGCTCTATATACAGGCACAGTGAGTATCTGTAGCTCTATATACAGGCACAGTGAGTATCTCTAGTCCTATATACAGGCACAGTGAGTATCTGTAGCTCTATATACAGGCACAGTGAGTATCTGTAGCTCTATATACAGCACAGTGAGTATCTGTAGCCCTATATACAGCACAGTGAGTATCTGTAGCCCTATATACAGCACAGTGAGTATCTGTAGCCCTATATACAGCACAGTGAGTATCTGTAGCCCTATATACAGGCACAGTGAGTATCTGTAGCTCTATATACAGGCACAGTGAGTATCTGTAGTCCTATATACAGCACAGTGAGTATCTGTAGCTCTATATACAGGCACAGTGAGTATCTGTAGCTCTATATACAGGCACAGTGAGTATCTCTAGTCCTATATACAGGCACAGTGAGGATCTGTAGCTCTATATACAGGCACAGTGAGTATCTGTAGCCCTATATACAGCACAGTGAGTATCTGTAGCTCTATATACAGCACAGTGAGTATCTGTAGTCCTATATACAGGCACAGTGAGTATCTATAGTCCTATATACAGGCACAGTGAGTATCTGTAGCTCTATATACAGCACAGTGAGTATCTGTAGTCCTATATACAGGCACAGTGAGGATCTGTAGCTCTATATACAGGCACAGTGAGTATCTCTAGTCCTATATACAGGCACAGTGAGGATCTGTAGCTCTATATACAGGCACAGTGAGTATCTGTAGCTCTATATACAGCACAGTGAGTATCTGTAGTCCTATATACAGCACAGTGAGTATCTGTAGCTCTATATACAGGCACAGTGAGTATCTCTAGTCCTATATACAGGCACAGTGAGGATCTGTAGCTCTATATACAGGCACAGTGAGTATCTCTAGTCCTATATACAGGCACAGTGAGTATCTGTAGCTCTATATACAGGCACAGTGAGTATCTGTAGCTCTATATACAGCACAGTGAGTATCTGTAGTCCTATATACAGCACAGTGAGTATCTGTAGCTCTATATACAGGCACAGTGAGGATCTGTAGCTCTATATACAGCACAGTGAGTATCTGTAGCCCTATATACAGGCACAGTGAGTATCTGTAGCCCTATATACAGGCACAGTGAGTATCTGTAGCCCTATATACAGGCACAGTGAGTATCTGTAACCCTATATACAGCACAGTGAGTATCTGTAGTCCTATATACAGGCACAGTGAATATCTGTAGCTCTATATACAGGCACAGTGAGTATCTGTAGTCCTATATACAGCACAGTGAGTATCTATATCTCTATATACAGCACAGTGAGTATCTGTAGCCCTATATACAGCACAGTGAGTATCTATATCTCTATATACAGCACAGTGAGTATCTGTAGCTCTATATACAGCACAGTGAGTATCTGTAGCTCTATATACAGGCACAGTGAGTATCTGTAGCTCTATATACAGCACAGTGAGTATCTGTAGTCCTATATACAGGCACAGTGAGTATCTGTAGCTCTATATACAGGCACAGTGAGTATCTGTAGCTCTATATACAGGCACAGTGAGTATCTGTAGCCCTATATACAGCACAGTGAGTATCTGTAGCCCTATATACAGCACAGTGAGTATCTGTAGCCCTATATACAGCACAGTGAGTATCTGTAGCCCTATATACAGGCACAGTGAGTATCTGTAGCCCTATATACAGGCACAGTGAGTATCTGTAACCCTATATACAGCACAGTGAGTATCTGTAGTCCTATATACAGCACAGTGAGTATCTATATCTCTATATACAGCACAGTGAGTATCTGTAGCCCTATATACAGCACAGTGAGTATCTATATCTCTATATACAGCACAGTGAGTATCTGTAGCTCTATATACAGCACAGTGAGTATCTGTAGCTCTATATACAGGCACAGTGAGTATCTGTAGCTCTATATACAGCACAGTAAGTATCTGTAGTCCTATATACAGGCACAGTGAGTATCTGTAGTCCTATATACAGCACAGTGAGTATCTATATCTCTATATACAGCACAGTGAGTATCTATATCTCTATATACAGCACAGTGAGTATCTGTAGCCCTATATACAGCACAGTGAGTATCTATATCTCTATATACAGCACAGTGAGTATCTATATCTCTATATACAGCACAGTGAGTATCTGTAGCTCTATATACAGCACAGTGAGTATCTGTAGCTCTATATACAGCACAGTGAGTATCTGTAGCTCTATATACAGGCACAGTGAGTATCTGTAGCCCTATATACAGCACAGTGAGTATCTGTAGCTCTATATACAGCACAGTGAGTATCTGTAGCTCTATATACAGGCACAGTGAGTATCTGTAGTCCTATATACAGGCACAGTGAGTATCTGTAGTCCTATATACAGGCACAGTGAGTATCTGTAGCTCTATATACAGCACAGTGAGTATTTGTAGCCCTATATACAGCACAGTGAGTATCTGTAGTCCTATATACAGGCACAGTGAGTATCTGTAGCCCTATATACAGCACAGTGAGTATCTGTAACCCTATATACAGGCACAGTGAGTATCTGTAGCCCGATATACAGCACAGTGAGTATCTGTAGCCCTATATACAGCATAGTGAGTATCTGTAGTCCTATATACAGGCACAGTGAGTATCTGTAACCCTATATACAGGCACAGTGAGTATCTGTAGCCCGATATACAGCACAGTGAGTATCTGTAGCCCTATATACAGCACAGTGAGTATCTGTAGCCCTATATACAGCACAGTGAGTATCTGTAGTCCTATATACAGCACAGTGAGTATCTGTAACCCTATATACAGGCACAGTGAGTATCTGTAGCCCGATATACAGCACAGTGAGTATCTGTAGCCCTATATACAGCACAGTGAGTATCTGTAGCCCTATATACAGCACAGTGAGTATCTGTAGCCCTATATACAGCACAGTGATTATCTGTAGCCCTATATACAGCACAGTGAGTATCTGTAGCCCTATATACAGCACAGTGATTATCTGTAGCCCTATATACAGCACATTGAGTATCTGTAGCTCTATATACAGGCACAGTGAGTATCTGTAGCCCTATATACAGCACAGTGAGTATCTGTAGCCCTATATACAGCACAGTGAGTATCTGTAGCCCTATATACAGGCACAGTGAGTATCTGTAGCCCTATATACAGCACAGTGAGTATCTGTAGCCCTATATACAGCACAGTGAGTATCTGTAGCTCTATATACAGGCACAGTGAGTATCTGTAGCCCTATATACATCACAGTGAGTATCTGTAGCCCTATATACAGCACAGTGAGTATCTGTAGCTCTATATACAGGCACAGTGAGTATCTGTTGCCCTATATACAGGCACAGTGAGTATCTGTAGCCCTATATACAGCACAGTGAGTATCTGTAGCTCTATATACAGCACAGTGAGTATCTGTAGCTCTATATACAGGCACAGTGAGTATCTGTAGCTCTATATACAGGCACAGTGAGTATCTGTAGCTCTATATACAGGCACAGTGAGTATCTGTAGCCCTATATACAGGCACAGTGAATATCTGTAGCCCTATATACAGCACAGTGAGTATCTGTAGCCCTATATACAGCACAGTGAGTATCTGTAGCTCTATATACAGGCACAGTGAGTATCTGTAACCCTATATACAGGCACAGTGAGTATCTGTAGCCCTATATACATCACAGTGAGTATCTGTAGCCCTATATACAGCACAGTGAGTATCTGTAGCTCTATATACAGGCACAGTGAGTATCTGTTGCCCTATATACAGGCACAGTGAGTATCTGTAGCCCTATATACAGCACAGTGAGTATCTGTAGCTCTATATACAGGCACAGTGAGTATCTGTAGCTCTATATACAGGCACAGTGAGTATCTGTAGCTCTATATACAGGCACAGTGAGTATCTGTAGCTCTATATACAGGCACAGTGAGTATCTGTAGCCCTATATACAGGCACAGTGAATATCTGTAGCTCTATATACAGCACAGTGAGTATCCGTAGTCCTATATACAGCGCAGTGAGTATCTGTAGTCCTATATACAGCACAGTGAGTATCTGTAGCCCTATATACAGCACAGTGAGTATCTGTAGCTCTATATACAGGCACAGTGAGTATCTGCAGCCCTATATACAGACACAGTGAGTATCTGTAGCCCTATATACAGCACAGTGAGTATCTGTAGCTTTATATACAGGCACAGTGATTATCTGTAGCCCTATATACAGGCACAGTGAGTATCTGTAACCGTATATACAGCACAGTGAGTATCTGTAGCCCTATATACAGGCACAGTGAGTATCTGTAGCCCTATATACAGCACAGTGAGTATCTGTAGCCCTATATACAGCACAGTGAGTATCTGTAGCCCTATATACAGGCACAGTGAGTATCTGTAACCCTATATACAGCACAGTGAGTATCTGTAGCCTTATATACAGCACAGTGAGTATCTGTAGCCCTATATACAGGCACAGTGAGTATCTGTAGCCCTATATACAGCACAGTGAGTATCTGTAGCTCTATATACAGGCACAGTGACTATCTGTAACCCTATATACAGGCACAGTGAGTATCTGTACCCTTATATACAGCACAGTGAGTATCTGTAGCCCTATATACAGGCACAGTGAGTATCTGTAGCCCTATATACAGCACAGTGAGTATCTGTAGTCCTATATACAGCACAGTGAGTATCTGTAACCCTATATACAGGCACAGTGAGTATCTGTAGCCCTATAAACAGCACAGTGAGTATCTGTAGTCCTATATACAGCACAGTGAGTATCTGTAACCCTATATACAGGCACAGTGAGTATCTGTAGCCCTATATACAGCACAGTGAGTATCTGTAGCCCTATATACAGGCACAGTGAGTATCTGTAGCCCTATATACAGGCACAGTGAGTATCTGTAGTCCTATATACAGGCACAGTGAGTATCTGTAGCTCTATATACAGCACAGTGAGTATCTGTAGCCCTATATACAGCACAGTGAGTATCTGTAGTCCTATATACAGGCACAGTGAGTATCTGTAGCCCTATATACAGGCACAGTGAGTATCTGTAGCCCTATGTACAGCACAGTGAGTATCTGTAGCCCTATATACAGGCACAGTGAGTATCTGTAGCTCTATATACAGCACAGTGAGTATCTGTAGCCCTATATACAGGCACAGTGAGTATCTGTAGCCCTATATACAGGCACAGTGAGTATCTGTAGCTCTATATACAGCACAGTGAGTATCTGTAGCCCTATATACAGCACAGTGAGTATCTGTAGCCCTATATACAGGCACAGTGAGTATCTGTAGCTCTATATACAGCACAGTGAGTATCTGTAGCCCTATATACAGGCACAGTGAGTATCTGTAGCCCTATATACAGCACAGTGAGTATCTGTAGCCCTATATACAGCACAGTGAGTATCTGTAGCCCTATATACAGCACAGTGAGTATCTGTAGCTCTATATACAGCACAGTGAGTATCTGTAGCCCTATATACAGCACAGTGAGTATCTGTAGCTCTATATACAGCACAGTGAGTATCTGTAGTCCTATATACAGGCACAGTGAGTATCTGTAGCTCTATATACAGGCACAGTGAGTATCTGTAGCTCTATATACAGCACAGTGAGTATCTGTAGCTCTATATACAGCACAGTGAGTATCTGTAGCTCTATATACAGCACAGTGAGTATCTGTAGTCCTATATACAGCACAGTGAGTATCTGTAGCTCTATATACAGGCACAGTGAGTATCTGTAGCCCTATATATAGGCACACTGAGTATCTGTAGCTCTATATACAGGCACAGTGAGTATCTGTAGCTCTATATACAGCACAGTGAGTATCTGTAGTCCTATATACAGGCACAGTGAGTATCTGTAGCCCTATATACAGGCACAGTGAGTATCTGTAGCTCTATATACAGGCACAGTGAGTATCTGTAGTCCTATATACAGCACAGTGAGTATCTGTAGCTCTATATACAGGCACAGTGAGTATCTCTAGTCCTATATACAGGCACAGTGAGGATCTGTAGCTCTATATACAGCACAGTGAGTATCTGTAGCCCTATATACAGCACAGTGAGTATCTGTAGCCCTATATACAGCACAGTGAGTATCTGTAGCCCTATATACAGCACAGTGAGTATCTATATCTCTATATACAGCACAGTGAGTATCTGTAGCTCTATATACAGGCACAGTGAGTATCTGTAGCTCTATATACAGCACAGTGAGTATCTGTAGCTCTATATACAGGCACAGTGAGTATCTGTAGCTCTATATACAGGCACAGTGAGTATCTGTAGCCCTATATACAGCACAGTGAGTATCTGTAGCTCTATATACAGCACAGTGAGTATCTGTAGCTCTATATACAGGCACAGTGAGTATCTGTAGTCCTATATACAGGCACAGTGAGTATCTGTAGTCCTATATACAGGCACAGTGAGTATCTGTAGCTCTATATACAGCACAGTGAGTATTTGTAGCCCTATATACAGCACAGTGAGTATCTGTAGTCCTATATACAGGCACAGTGAGTATCTGTAGCCCTATATACAGCACAGTGAGTATCTGTAACCCTATATACAGGCACAGTGAGTATCTGTAGCCCGATATACAGCACAGTGAGTATCTGTAGCCCTATATACAGCACAGTGAGTATCTGTAGTCCTATATACAGGCACAGTGAGTATCTGTAACCCTATATACAGGCACAGTGAGTATCTGTAGCCCTGTATACAGCACAATGAGTATCTGTAGCCCTATATACAGCACAGTGAGTATCTGTAGTCCTATATACAGCACAGTGAGTATCTGTAACCCTATATACAGGCACAGTGAGTATCTGTAGCCCGATATACAGCACAGTGAGTATCTGTAGCCCTATATACAGCACAGTGAGTATCTGTAGTCCTATATACAGGCACATTGAGTATCTGTAGTCCTATATACAGGCACAGTGAGTATCTGTAGCCCTATATACAGCACAGTGATTATCTGTAACCCTATATACAGGCACAGTGAGTATCTGTAGCCCGATATACAGCACAGTGAGTATCTGTAGTCCTATATACAGCACAGTGAGTATCTGTAACCCTAAATACAGGCACAGTGAGTATCTGTAGCCCGATATACAGCACAGTGAGTATCTGTAGCCCTATATACAGCACAGTGAGTATCTGTAGTCCTATATACAGGCACAGTGAGTATCTGTAACCCTATATACAGCACAGTGAGTATCTGTAGCCCTGTATACAGCATAGTGAGTATCTGTAGCCCTATATACAGCACAGTGAGTATCTGTAGTCCTATATACAGCACAGTGAGTATCTGTAACCCTATATACAGGCACAGTGAGTATCTGTAGCCCGATATACAGCACAGTGAGTATCTGTAGCCCTATATACAGCACAGTGAGTATCTGTAGCCCTATATACAGCACAGTGAGTATCTGTAGCCCTATATACAGCACAGTGAGTATCTGTAGCCCTATATACAGCACAGTGAGTATCTGTAGCCCTATATACAGCACAGTGAGTATCTGTAGCTCTATATACAGGCACAGTGAGTATCTGTAGCCCTATATACAGCACAGTGAGTATCTGTAGCCCTATATACAGCACAGCGAGTATCTGTAGCCCTATATACAGGCACAGTGAGTATCTGTAGCCCTATATACAGCACAGCGAGTATCTGTAGCCCTATATACAGGCACAGTGAGTATCTGTAGCCCTATATACAGGCACAGTGAGTATCTGTAGCCCTATATACAGGCACAGTGAGTATCTGTAGCCCGATATACAGCACAGTGAGTATCTGTAGCCCTATATACAGCACAGTGAGTATCTGTAGTCCTATATACAGCACAGTGAGTATCTGTAACCCTATATACAGGCACAGTGAGTATCTGTAGCCCGATATACAGCACAGTGAGTATCTGTAGCCCTATATACAGCACAGTGAGTATCTGTAGCCCTATATACAGCACAGTTAGTATCTGTAGCCCTATATACAGCACAGTGATTATCTGTAGCCCTATATACAGCACAGTGAGTATCTGTAGCTCTATATACAGGCACAGTGAGTATCTGTAGCTCTATATACAGCACAGTGAGTATCTGTAGCCCTATATACAGCACAGTGAGTATCTGTAGCTCTATATACAGGCACAGTGAGTATCTGTAGCCCTATATACAGCACAGTGAGTATCTGTAGCTCTATATACAGGCACAGTGAGTATCTGTAGCCCTATATACAGCACAGTGAGTATCTGTAGTCCTATATACAGGCACAGTGAGTATCTGTAGCCCTATATACAGCACAGTGAGTATCTGTAGCCCTTTATACAGGCACAGTGAGTATCTGTAACCCTATATACAGCACAGTGAGTATCTGTAGTCCTATATACAGGCACAGTGAGTATCTGTAGCTCTATATACAGGCACAGTGAGTATCTGTAGTCCTATATACAGCACAGTGAGTATCTGTACTCCTATATACAGCACAGTGAGTATCTATATTTCTATATACAGCACAGTGAGTATCTGTAGCCCTATATACAGCACAGTGAGTATCTATATCTCTATATACAGCACAGTGAGTATCTGTAGCTCTATATACAGGCACAGTGAGTATCTGTAGCTCTATATACAGCACAGTGAGTATCTGTAGCTCTATATACAGGCACAGTGAGTATCTGTAGCCCTATATACAGCACAGTGAGTATCTGTAGCTCTATATACAGCACAGTGAGTATCTGTAGCTCTATATACAGGCACAGTGAGTATCTGTAGTCCTATATACAGGCACAGTGAGTATCTGTAGTCCTATATACAGGCACAGTGAGTATCTGTAGCTCTATATACAGGCACAGTGAGTATCTGTAGCCCTATATACAGCACAGTGAGTATCTGTAGCTCTATATACAGCACAGTGAGTATCTGTAGCTCTATATACAGGCACAGTGAGTATCTGTAGTCCTATATACAGGCACAGTGAGTATCTGTAGTCCTATATACAGGCACAGTGAGTATCTGTAGCTCTATATACAGCACAGTGAGTATTTGTAGCCCTATATACAGCACAGTGAGTATCTGTAGTCCTATATACAGGCACAGTGAGTATCTGTAGCCCTATATACAGCACAGTGAGTATCTGTAACCCTATATACAGGCACAGTGAGTATCTGTAGCCCGATATACAGCACAGTGAGTATCTGTAGCCCTATATACAGCACAGTGAGTATCTGTAGTCCTATATACAGGCACAGTGAGTATCTGTAACCCTATATACAGGCACAGTGAGTATCTGTAGCCCTGTATACAGCACAATGAGTATCTGTAGCCCTATATACAGCACAGTGAGTATCTGTAGTCCTATATACAGCACAGTGAGTATCTGTAACCCTATATACAGGCACAGTGAGTATCTGTAGCCCGATATACAGCACAGTGAGTATCTGTAGCCCTATATACAGCACAGTGAGTATCTGTAGACCTATATACAGGCACAGTGAGTATCTGTAGTCCTATATACAGGCACAGTGAGTATCTGTAGCCCTATATACAGCACAGTGAGTATCTGTAACCCTATATACAGGCACAGTGAGTATCTGTAGCCCGATATACAGCACAGTGAGTATCTGTAGTCCTATATACAGGCACAGTGAGTATCTGTAGCCCTATATACAGCACAGTGAGTATCTGTAACCCTAAATACAGGCACAGTGAGTATCTGTAGCCCGATATACAGCACAGTGAGTATCTGTAGCCCTATATACAGCACAGTGAGTATCTGTAGTCCTATATACAGGCACAGTGAGTATCTGTAACCCTATATACAGCACAGTGAGTATCTGTAGCCCTGTATACAGCACAGTGAGTATCTGTAGCCCTATATACAGCACAGTGAGTATCTGTAGTCCTATATACAGCACAGTGAGTATCTGTAACCCTATATACAGGCACAGTGAGTATCTGTAGCCCGATATACAGCACAGTGAGTATCTGTAGCCCTATATACAGCACAGTGAGTATCTGTAGCCCTATATACAGCACAGTGAGTATCTGTAGCCCTATATACAGCACAGTGATTATCTGTAGCCCTATATACAGCACAGTGAGTATCTGTAGCTCTATATACAGGCACAGTGAGTATCTGTAGCTCTATATACAGCACAGTGAGTATCTGTAGCCCTATATACAGCACAGTGAGTATCTGTAGCTCTATATACAGGCACAGTGAGTATCTGTAGCCCTATATACAGCACAGTGAGTATCTGTAGCCCTATATACAGCACAGCGAGTATCTGTAGCCCTATATACAGGCACAGTGAGTATCTGTAACCCTATATACAGGCACAGTGAGTATCTGTAGCCCGATATACAGCACAGTGAGTATCTGTAGCCCTATATACAGCACAGTGAGTATCTGTAGTCCTATATACAGCACAGTGAGTATCTGTAACCCTATATACAGGCACAGTGAGTATCTGTAGCCCGATATACAGCACAGTGAGTATCTGTAGCTCTATATACAGCACAGTGAGTATCTGTAGCCCTATATACAGCACAGTTAGTATCTGTAGCCCTATATACAGCACAGTGATTATCTGTAGCCCTATATACAGCACAGTGAGTATCTGTAGCTCTATATACAGGCACAGTGAGTATCTGTAGCTCTATATACAGCACAGTGAGTATCTGTAGCCCTATATACAGCACAGTGAGTATCTGTAGCCCTATATACAGCACAGTGAGTATCTGTAGCTCTATATACAGGCACAGTGAGTATCTGTAGCTCTATATACAGGCACAGTGAGTATCTGTAGCTCTATATACAGGCACAGTGAGTATCTGTAGCCCTATATACAGGCACAGTGAGTATCTGTAGCCCTATATACAGCACAGTGAGTATCTGTAGCTCTATATACAGGCACAGTGAGTATCTGTAGCCCTATATACAGCACAGTGAGTATCTGTAGCTCTATATACAGGCACAGTGAGTATCTGTAGCCCTATATACAGCACAGTGAGTATCTGTAGCCCTATATACAGCACAGTGAGTATCTGTAGCTCTATATACAGGCACAGTGAGTATCTGTTGCCCTATATACAGGCACAGTGAGTATCTGTAGCTCTATATACAGCACAGTGAGTATCTGTAGCTCTATATACAGGCACAGTGAGTATCTGTAGCTCTATATACAGGCACAGTGAGTATCTGTAGCTCTATATACAGGCACAGTGAGTATCTGTAGCCCTATATACAGGCACAGTGAGTATCTGTAGCTCTATATACAGGCACAGTGAGTATCTGTAGCCCTATATACAGCACAGTGAGTATCTGTAGCCCTATATACAGCACAGTGAGTATCTATAGCTCTATATACAGGCACAGTGAGTATCTGTAGCCCTATATACAGCACAGTGAGTATCTGTAGCCCTATATACAGCACAGTGAGTATCTGTAGCTCTATATACAGGCACAGTGAGTATCTGTAGCCCTATATACAGGCACAGTGAGTATCTGTAGCCCTATATACAGCACAGTGAGTATCTGTAGCTCTATATACAGCACAGTGAGTATCTGTAGCCCTATATACAGCACAGTGAGTATCTGTAGCCCTATATACAGGCACAGTGATTATCTGTAGCCCTATATACAGGCACAGTGAGTATCTGTAACCGTATATACAGCACAGTGAGTATCTGTAGCCCTATATACAGGCACAGTGAGTATCTGTAGCCCTATATACAGCACAGTGAGTATCTGTAGCCCTATATACAGCACAGTGAGTATCTGTAGCCCTATATACAGGCACAGTGAGTATCTGTAACCCTATATACAGGCACAGTGAGTATCTGTAGCCTTATATACAGCACAGTGAGTATCTGTAGCCCTATATACAGGCACAGTGAGTATCTGTAGTCCTATATACAGGCACAGTGAGTATCTGTAGCCTTATATACAGCACAGTGAGTATCTGTAGCCCTATATACAGCACAGTGAGTATCTGTAGCTCTATATACAGGCACAGTGAGTATCTGTAACCCTATATACAGGCACAGTGAGTATCTGTACCCTATATACAGCACAGTGAGTATCTGTAGCCCTATATACAGGCACAGTGAGTATCTGTAGCCCTATATACAGGCACAGTGAGTATCTGTAACCCTATATACAGGCACAGTGAGTATCTGTAGTCCTATATACAGCACAGTGAGTATCTGCAGCCCTATATACAGCACAGTGAGTATCTGTAGCTCTATATACAGCACAGTGAGTATCTGTAGTCCTATATACAGGCACAGTGAGTATCTGTAGCTCTATATACAGCACAGTGAGTATCTGTAGCTCTATATACAGCACAGTGAGTATCTGTAGCTCTATATACAGCACAGTGAGTATCTGTAGTCCTATATACAGGCACAGTGAGTATCTGTAGCTCTATATACAGGCACAGTGAGTATCTGTAGTCCTATATACAGCACAGTGAGTATCTGTAGCTCTATATACAGGCACAGTGAGTATCTCTAGTCCTATATACAGCACAGTGAGTATCAGTAGCCCTATATACAGCACAGTGAGTATCTATATCTCTATATACAGCACAGTGAGTATCTGTAGCTCTATATACAGCACAGTGAGTATCTGTAGCTCTATATACAGGCACAGTGAGTATCTGTAGCTCTATATACAGCACAGTGAGTCTCTGTAGTCCTATATACAGGCACAGTGAGTATCTGTAGCTCAATATACAGGCACAGTGAGTATCTGTAGCTCTATATACAGGCACAGTGAGTATCTGTAGCCCTATATACAGCACAGTGAGTATCTGTAGTTCTATATACAGCACAGTGAGTATCTGTAGCTCTATATACAGGCACAGTGAGTATCTGTAGTCCTATATACAGGCACAGTGAGTATCTGTAGTCCTATATACAGGCACAGTGAGTATCTGTAGCTCTATATACAGCACAGTGAGTATCTGTAGTCCTATATACAGGCACAGTGAGTATCTGTAGCCCTATATACAGGCACAGTGAGTATCTGTAGTCCTATATACAGGCACAGTGAGTATCTGTAGCCCTATATACAGCACAGTGAGTATCTGTAGTCCTATATACAGGCACAGTGAGTATCTGTAGCCCTATATACAGGCACAGTGAGTATCTGTAGCCCTATATACAGCACAGTGAGTATCTGTAGCTCTATATACAGCACAGTGAGTATCTGTAGCTCTATATACAGGCACAGTGAGTATCTGTAGCCCTATATACAGCACAGTGAGTATCTGTAGTCCTATATACAGGCACAGTGAGTATCTGTAGCTCTATATACAGGCACAGTGAGTATCTATATTTCTATATACAGCACAGTGAGTATCTGTAGCCCTATATACAGGCACAGTGAGTATCTGTAGCTCTATATACAGGCACAGTGAGTATCTATATCTCTATATACAGCACAGTGAGTATCTGTAGCTCTATATACAGGCACAGTGAGTATCTATATCTCTATATACAGCACAGTGAGTATCTGTAGCTCTATATACAGGCACAGTGAGTATCTGTAGCTCTATATACAGCACAGTGAGTATCTGTAGCTCTATATACAGGCACAGTGAGTATCTGTAGCCCTATATACAGCACAGTGAGTATCTGTAGCTCTATATACAGCACAGTGAGTATCTGTAGCTCTATATACAGGCACAGTGAGTATCTGTAGTCCTATATACAGGCACAGTGAGTATCTGTAGTCCTATATACAGGCACAGTGAGTATCTGTAGCTCTATATACAGGCACAGTGAGTATCTGTAGCCCTATATACAGCACAGTGAGTATCTGTAGCTCTATATACAGCACAGTGAGTATCTGTAGCTCTATATACAGGCACAGTGAGTATCTGTAGTCCTATATACAGGCACAGTGAGTATCTGTAGCTCTATATACAGCACAGTGAGTATTTGTAGCCCTATATACAGCACAGTGAGTATCTGTAGTCCTATATACAGGCACAGTGAGTATCTGTAGCCCTATATACAGCACAGTGAGTATCTGTAACCCTATATACAGGCACAGTGAGTATCTGTAGCCCTATATACAGGCACAGTGAGTATCTGTAGCTCTATATACAGCACAGTGAGTATCTTTAGCCCTATATACAGCACAGTGAGTATCTGTAGTCCTATATACAGCACAGTGAGTATCTGTAGCCCTATATACAGGCACAGTGAGTATCTGTAGCCTTATATACAGCACAGTGAGTATCTGTAGCCCTATATACAGCACAGTGAGTATCTGTAGCCCTATATACAGGCACAGTGAGTATCTGTAGCCCTATATACAGGCACAGTGAGTATCTGTAGCCCTATATACAGCACAGTGAGTATCTGTAGCCCTATATACAGCACAGTGAGTATCTGTAGCTCTATATACAGCACAGTGAGTATCTGTAGCCCTATATACAGGCACAGTGAGTATCTGTAGCTCTATATACAGCACAGTGAGTATCTTTAGCCCTATATACAGGCACAGTGAGTATCTGTAGTCCTATATACAGCACAGTGAGTATCTGTAGTCCTATATACATGCACAGTGAGTATCTGTAGTCCTATATACAGCACAGTGAGTATCTGTAGCCCTATATACAGGCACAGTGAGTATCTGTAGCCCTATATACAGCACAGTGAGTATCTGTAGCTCTATATACAGCACAGTGAGTATCTGTAGCTCTATATACAGGCACAGTGAGTATCTGTAGCTCTATATACAGCACAGTGAGTATCTGTAGCCCTATATACAGGCACAGTGAGTATCTGTAGCCCTATATACAAGCACAGTGAGTATCTGTAGCCCTATATACAGGCACAGTGAGTATCTGTAGCCCTATATACAGCACAGTGAGTATCTGTAGCTCTATATACAGGCACAGTGAGTATCTGTAACCCTATATACAGGCACAGTGAGTATCTGTAGCCCTATATACAGCACAGTGAGTATCTGTAGCCCTATATACAGGCACAGTGAGTATCTGTAGCCCTATATACAGGCACAGTGAGTATCTGTAACCCTATATACAGCACAGTGAGTATCTGTAGCCCTATATACAGGCACAGTGAGTATCTGTAGCTCTATATACAGCACAGTGAGTATCTGTAGCTCTATATACAGGCACAGTGAGTATCTGTAGCTCTATATACAGCACAGTGAGTATCTGTAGCTCTATATACAGCACAGTGCGTATCTGTAGCTCTATATACAGCACAGTGAGTATCTGTAGTCCTATATACAGGCACAGTGAGTATCTGTAGCTCTATATACAGGCACAGTGAGTATCTGTAGTCCTATATACAGCACAGTGAGTATCTGTAGTCCTATATACAGCACAGTGAGTATCTATATCTCTATATACAGCACAGTGAGTATCTGTAGCTCTATATACAGCACAGTGAGTATCTGTAGCTTTATATACAGGCACAGTGAGTACCTGTAGCTCTATATACAGGCACAGTGAGTATCTGTAGCTCTATATACAGCACAGTGAGTATCTGTAGTCCTATATACAGGCACAGTGAGTATCTGTAGCCCTATATACAGGCACAGTGAGTATCTTTAGCTCTATATACAGCACAGTGAGTATCTGTAGCCCTATATACAGCACAGTGAGTATCTGTAGTCCTATATACAGGCACAGTGAGTATCTGTAGCCCTATATACAGGCACAGTGAGTATCTGTAGCCCTATATACAGCACAGTGAGTATCTGTAGCCCTATATACAGCACAGTGAGTATCTGTAGCTCTATATACAGGCACAGTGAGTATCTGTAGCTCTATATACAGCACAGTCAGTATCTGTAGCTCTATATACAGCACAGTGAGTATCTGTAGCTCTATATACAGGCACAGTGAGTATCTGTAGCTCTATATACAGGCACAGTGAGTATCTGTAGCCCTATATACAGCACAGTGAGTATCTGTAGCCCTATATACAGCACAGTGAGTATCTGTAGCTCTATATACAGGCACAGTGAGTATCTGTAGCTCTATATACAGGCACAGTGAGTATCTGTAGCCCTATATACAGGCACAGTGAGTATCTGTAGCCCTATATACAGCACAGTGAGTATCTGTAGCTCTATATACAGGCACAGTGAGTATCTGTAGCCCTATATACCGGCACAGTGAGTATCTGTAGCTCTATATACAGCACAGTGAGTATCTGTAGTCCTATATACAGGCACAGTGAGTATCTGTAGTCCTATATACAGCACAGTGAGTATCTGTAGCTCTATATACAGCACAGTGAGTATCTGTAGCTCTATATACAGCACAGTGAGTATCTGTAGCTCTATATACAGCACAGTGAGTATCTGTAGCTCTATATACAGCACAGTGAGTATCTATATCTCTATATACAGCACAGTGAGTATCTATATCTCTATATACAGCACAGTGAGTATCTGTAGCCCTATATACAGGCACAATGAGTATCTGTAGCTCTATATACAGCACAGTGAGTATCTTTAGCCCTATATACAGCACAGTGAGTATCTGTAGTCCTATATACAGCACAGTGAGTATCTGTAGCCCTATATACAGGCACAGTGAGTATCTGTAGCCCTATATACAGCACAGTGAGTATCTGTAGCCCTATATACAGCACAGTGAGTATCTGTAGCCCTATATACAGCACAGTGAGTATCTGTAGCCCTATATACAGCACAGTGAGTATCTGTAGCCCTATATACAGGCACAGTGAGTATCTATATCCCTATATACAGCACAGTGAGTATCTGTAGCCCTATATACAGGCACAGTGAGTATCTGTAGCTCTGTATACAGCACAGTGAGTATCTGTAGTCCTATATACAGGCACAGTGAGTATCTGTAGCCCTATATACAGCACAGTGAGTATCTGTAGCCCTATATACAGCACAGTGAGTATCTGTAGCCCTATATACAGGCACAGTGAGTATCTATATCCCTATATACAGCACAGTGAGTATCTGTAGCCCTATATACAGGCACAGTGAGTATCTGTAGCTCTGTATACAGCACAGTGAGTATCTGTAGCTCTATATACAGGCACAGTGAGTATTTGTAGCCCTATATACAGGCACAGTGAGTATCTTTAGCCCTATATACAGGCACAGTGAGTATCTGTAGCTCTATATACAGGCACAGTGAGTATCTGTAACCCTATATACAGGCACAGTGAGTATCTGTAGCCCTATATACAGCACAGTGAGTATCTGTAGTCCTATATACAGCACAGTGAGTATCTGTAGCCCTATATACAGGCACAGTGAGTATCTGTAGCCCTATATACAGGCACAGTGAGTATCTTTAGCACTATATACAGGCACAGTGAGTATCTGTAGCTCTATATACAGCACAGTGAGTATCTGTAACCCTATATACAGGCACAGTGAGTATCTGTAGCCCTATATACAGCACAGTGAGAATCTGTAGCCCTATATACAGGCACAGTGAGTATCTGTAGCCCTATATACAGGCACAGTGAGTATCTGTAACCCTATGTACAGCACAGTGAATATCTGTAGCCCTATATACAGGCACAGTGAGTATCTGTAGCTCTATATACAGCACAGTGAGTATCTGTAGCTCTATATACAGGCACAGTGAGTATCTGTAGCTCTATATACAGCACAGTGAGTATCTGTAGCTCTATATACAGCACAGTGCGTATCTGTAGCTCTATATACAGCACAGTGAGTATCTGTAGTCCTATATACAGGCACAGTGAGTATCTGTAGCTCTATATACAGGCACAGTGAGTATCTGTAGTCCTATATACAGCACAGTGAGTATCTGTAGTCCTATATACAGCACAGTGAGTATCTATATCTCTATATACAGCACAGTGAGTATCTGTAGCCCTATATACAGCACAGTGAGTATCTATATCTCTATATACAGCACAGTGAGTATCTGTAGCTCTATATACAGCACAGTGAGTATCTGTAGCTTTATATACAGGCACAGTGAGTATCTGTAGCTCTATATACAGCACAGTGAGTATCTGTAGTCCTATATACAGGCACAGTGAGTATCTGTAGCCCTATATACAGGCACAGTGAGTATCTTTAGCTCTATATACAGCACAGTGAGTATCTGTAGCCCTATATACAGCACAGTGAGTATCTGTAGTCCTATATACAGGCACAGTGAGTATCTGTAGCCCTATATACAGGCACAGTGAGTATCTGTAGCCCTATATACAGCATAGTGAGTATCTGTAGCCCTATATACAGCACAGTGAGTATCTGTAGCTCTATATACAGGCACAGTGAGTATCTGTAGCTCTATATACAGCACAGTGAGTATCTGTAGCTCTATATACAGCACAGTGAGTATCTGTAGCTCTATATACAGGCACAGTGAGTATCTGTAGCTCTATATACAGGCATAGTGAGTATCTGTAGCCCTATATACAGCACAGTGAGTATCTGTAGCCCTATATACAGCACAGTGAGTATCTGTAGCTCTATATACAGGCACAGTGAGTATCTGTAGCTCTATATACAGGCACAGTGAGTATCTGTAGCCCTATATACAGGCACAGTGAGTATCTGTAGCCCTATATACAGCACAGTGAGTATCTGTAGCTCTATATACAGGCACAGTGAGTATCTGTAGCCCTATATACAGGCACAGTGAGTATCTGTAGCTCTATATACAGCACAGTGAGTATCTGTAGTCCTATATACAGGCACAGTGAGTATCTGTAGTCCTATATACAGCACAGTGAGTATCTGTAGCTCTATATACAGCACAGTGAGTATCTGTAGCTCTATATACAGCACAGTGAGTATCTATATCTCTATATACAGCACAGTGAGTATCTATATCTCTATATACAGCACAGTGAGTATCTGTAGCCCTATATACAGGCACAATGAGTATCTGTAGCTCTATATACAGCACAGTGAGTATCTTTAGCCCTATATACAGCACAGTGAGTATCTGTAGTCCTATATACAGCACAGTGAGTATCTGTAGCCCTATATACAGGCACAGTGAGTATCTGTAGCCCTATATACAGCACACTGAGTATCTGTAGCCCTATATACAGCACAGTGAGTATCTGTAGCCCTATATACAGCACAGTGAGTATCTGTAGCCCTATATACAGCACAGTGAGTATCTGTAGCCCTATATACAGGCACAGTGAGTATCTATATCCCTATATACAGCACAGTGAGTATCTGTAGCCCTATATACAGGCACAGTGAGTATCTGTAGCTCTGTATACAGCACAGTGAGTATCTGTAGTCCTATATACAGGCACAGTGAGTATCTGTAGTCCTATATACAGCACAGTGAGTATCTGTAGCCCTATATACAGGCACAGTGAGTATCTGTAGCCCTATATACAGGCACAGTGAGTATCTTTAGCCCTATATACAGGCACAGTAAGTATCTTTAGTCCTATATACAGCACAGTGAGTATCTGTAGTCCTATATACAGGCACAGTGAGTATCTGTAGTCCTATATACAGCACAGTGAGTATCTGTAGCCCTATATACAGGCACAGTGAGTATCTGTAGCCCTATATACAGGCACAGTGAGTATCTGTAGCCCTATATACAGGCACAGTGAGTATCTATATCCCTATATACAGCACAGTGAGTATCTGTAGCCCTATATACAGGCACAATGAGTATCTATATCCCTATATACAGCACAGTGAGTATCTGTAGCCCTATATACAGCACAGTGAGTATCTGTAGCCCTATATACAGGCACAGTGAGTATCTATATCCCTATATACAGCACAGTGAGTATCTGTAGCCCTATATACAGGCACAGTGAGTATCTATATCCCTATATACAGCACAGTGAGTATCTGTAGCCCTATATACAGCACAGTGAGTATCTGTAGTCCTATATACAGGCACAGTGAGTATCTGTAGCTCTATATACAGGCACAGTGAGTATCTGTAGCCCTATATACAGCACAGTGAGTATCTGTAGCTCTATATACAGCACAGTGAGTATCTGTAGCTCTATATACATTACAGTGAGTATCTGTAGCTCTATATACAGGCACAGTGAGTATCTGTAGCCCTATATACTGGCACAGTGAGTATCTGTAGCCCTATATACGGCACAGTGAGTATCTGTAGCCCTATATACGCCACAGTGAGTATCTGTAGCCCTATATACAGGCACAGTGAGTATCTGTAGCCCTATATACAGGCACAGTGAGTATCTATATCCCTATATACAGCACAGTGAGTATCTGTAGCCCTATATACAGCACAGTGAGTATCTGTAGCCCTATATACAGCACAGTGAGTATCTGTAGCCCTATATACAGCACAGTGAGTATCTGTAGCTCTATATACAGCACAGTGAGTATCTGTAGCCCTATATACAGCACAATGAGTATCTGTAGCCCTATATACAGCACAGTGAGTATCTGTCGCTCTATATACAGGCACAGTGAGTATCTGTAGCTCTATATACAGCACAGTGAGTATCTGTAGCCCTATATACAGGCACAGTGAGTATCTGTAGCTCTATATACAGCACAGTGAGTATCTGTAGCCCTATATACAGCACAGTGAGTATCTGTAGCCCTATATACAGCACAGTGAGTATCTGTAGCTCTATATACAGGCACAGTGAGTATCTGTAGCTCTATATACAGCACAGTGAGTATCTGTAGCTCTATATACAGCACAGTGAGTATCTGTAGCTCTATATACAGGCACAGTGAGTATCTGTAGCTCTATATACAGCACAGTGAGTATCTGTAGCCCTATATACAGCACAGTGAGTATCTGTAGCCCTATATACAGCACAGTGAGTATCTGTAGCTCTATATACAGGCACAGTGAGTATCTGTAGCTCTATATACAGCACAGTGAGTATCTGTAGCTCTATATACAGCACAGTGAGTATCTGTAGTCCTATATACAGCACAGTGAGTATCTGTAGCCCTATATACAGCACAGTGAGTATCTGTAGCTCTATATACAGCACAGTGAGTATCTGTAGCCCTATATACAGCACAGTGAGTATCTGTAGCCCTATATACAGGCACAGTGAGTATCTATATCCCTATATACAGCACAGTGAGTATCTGTAGCCCTATATACAGGCACAGTGAGTATCTGTAGCTCTGTATACAGCACAGTGAGTATCTTTAGCCCTATATACAGGCACAGTGAGTATCTGTAGTCCTATATACAGCACAGTGAGTATCTGTAGTCCTATATACAGGCACAGTGAGTGTCTGTAGTCCTATATACAGCACAGTGAGTATCTTTAGCCCTATATACAGCACAGTGAGTATCTGTAGCCCTATATACAGCACAGTGAGTATCTATAGTCCTATATACAGCACAGTGGGTATCTGTAGCCCTATATACAGCACAGTGAGTATCTGTAGCCCTATATACAGGCACAGTGAGTATCTGTAGCTCTATATACAGCACAGTGAGTATCTTTAGCCCTATATACAGGCACAGTGAGTATCTGTAGTCCTATATACAGCACAGTGAGTATCTGTAGTCCTATATACATGCACAGTGAGTATATGTAGCCCTATATACAGGCACAGTGAGTATCTATATCCCTATATACAGCACAGTGAGTATCTGTAGCCCTATATACAGGCACAGTGAGTATCTGTAGCTCTATATACAGCACAGTGAGTATCTTTAGCCCTATATACAGGCACAGTGAGTATCTGTAGTCCTATATACAGCACAGTGAGTATCTGTAGTCCTATATACATGCACAGTGAGTATATGTAGCCCTATATACAGGCACAGTGAGTATCTGTAGCCCTATATACAGCACAGTGAGTATCTGTAGCCCTATATACAGGCACAGTGAGTATCTGTAGCCCTATATACAGCACAGTGAGTATCTGTAGCTCTATATACAGGCACAGTGAGTATCTGTAACCCTATATACAGCACAGTGAGTATCTGTAGCCCTATATACAGGCACAGTGAGTATCTGTAACCCTATATACAGCACAGTGAGTATCTGTAGCCCTATATACAGGCACAGTGAGTATCTGTAGCTCTATATACAGCACAGTGAGTATCTGTAGCTCTATATACAGGCACAGTGAGTATCTGTAGCTCTATATACAGCACAGTGAGTATCTGTAGCTCTATATACAGCACAGTGAGTATCTGTAGCTCTATATACAGGCACAGTGAGTATCCGTAGCTCTATATACAGGCACAGTGAGTATCTGTAGCCCTATATACAGCACAGTGAGTATCTGTAGCTCTATATACAGCACAGTGAGTATCTGTAGCTCTATATACAGCACAGTGAGTATCTGTAGCTCTATATACAGGCACAGTGAGTATCTGTAGCTCTATATACAGCACAGTGAGTATCTGTAGTCCTATATACAGGCACAGTGAGTATCTGTAGCTCTATATACAGGCACAGTGAGTGTCTGTAGTCCTATATACAGCACAGTGCGTATCTGTAGTCCTATATACAGCACAGTGAGTATCTATATCTCTATATACAGCACAGTGAGTATCTATATCTCTATATACAGCACAGTGAGTATCTGTAGCTCTATATACAGCACAGTGAGTATCTGTAGCTCTATATACAGGCACAGTGAGTATCTGTAGCTCTATATACAGGCACAGTGAGTATCTGTAGCCCTATATACAGGCACAGTGAGTATCTTTAGCTCTATATACAGCACAGTGAGTATCTGTAGCCCTATATACAGCACAGTGAGTATCTGTAGTCCTATATACAGGCACAGTGAGTATCTGTATCCCTATATACAGGCACAGTGAGTATCTGTAGCCCTATATACAGCACAGTGAGTATCTGTAGCCCTATATACAGACACAGTGAGTATCTGTAGTCCTATATACAGCACAGTGAGTATCTGTAGCTCTATATACAGGCACAGTGAGTATCTGTAGCTCTATATACAGCACAGTGAGTATCTGTAGTCCTATATACAGGCACAGTGAGTATCTGTAGCTCTATATACAGGCACAGTGAGTATCTGTAGCTCTATATACAGCACAGTGAGTATCTGTAGCTCTATATACAGCACAATGAGTATCTGTAGCCCTATATACAGCACAGTGAGTATCTGTAGCTCTATATACAGGCACAGTGAGTATCTGTAGCTCTATATACAGCACAGTGAGTATCTGTAGCTCTATATACAGCACAGTGAGTATCTGTAGCTCTATATACAGGCACAGTGAGTATCTGTAGCTCTATATACAGGCACAGTGAGTATCTGTAGCCCTATATACAGGCACAGTGAGTATCTGTAGCCCTATATACAGCACAGTGAGTATCTGTAGCTCTATATACAGGCACAGTGAGTATCTGTAGCTCTATATACAGGCACAGTGAGTATCTGTAGCCCTATATACAGGCACAGTGAGTATCTGTAGCTCTATATACAGCACAGTGAGTATCTGTAGTCCTGTATACAGGCACAGTGAGTATCTGTAGTCCTATATACAGCACAGTGAGTATCTGTAGCTCTATATACAGCACAGTGAGTATCTGTAGCTCTATATACAGCACAGTGAGTATCTGTAGCTCTATATACAGCACAGTGAGTATCTGTAGCTCTATATACAGCACAGTGAGTATCTGTAGCTCTATATACAGCACAGTGAGTATCTGTAGCTCTATATACAGCACAGTGAGTATCTGTATCTCTATATACAGCACAGTGAGTATCTATATCTCTATATACAGCACAGTGAGTATCTGTAGCCCTATATACAGGCACAGTGAGTATCTGTAGCTCTATATACAGCACAGTGAGTATCTTTAGCCCTATATACAGCACAGTGAGTATCTGTAGTCCTATATACAGCACAGTGAGTATCTGTAGCCCTATATACAGGCACAGTGAGTATCTGTAGCCCTATATACAGGCACAGTGAGTATCTGTAGCCCTATATACAGCACAGTGATTATCTGTAGCCCTATATACAGCACAGTGAGTGTCTGTAGCCCTATATACAGCACAGTGAGTATCTGTAGCCCTATATACAGCACAGTGAGTATCTTTAGCCCTATATACAGGCACAGTGAGTATCTGTAGCCCTATATACAGGCACAGTGAGTATCTATATCCCTATATACAGCACAGTGAGTATCTGTAGCCCTATATACAGGCACAGTGAGTATCTGTAGCTCTATATACAGCACAGTGAGTATCTTTAGCCCTATATACAGCACAGTGAGTATCTGTAGTCCTATATACAGCACAGTGAGTATCTGTAGCCCTATATACAGGCACAGTGAGTATCTGTAGCCCTATATACAGCACAGTGAGTATCTGTAGCCCTATATACAGCACAGTGAGTATCTGTAGTCCTATATACAGCACAGTGAGTATCTGTAGTCCTATATACAGCACCGTGAGTATCTGTAGCCCTATATACAGCACAGTGAGTATCTGTAGCCCTATATACAGGCACAGTGAGTATCTGTAGCCCTATATACAGCACAGTGAGTATCTTTAGCCCTATATACAGGCACAGTGAGTATCTGTAGCCCTATATACAGGCACAGTGAGTATCTATATCCCTATATACAGCACAGTGAGTATCTGTAGCCCTATATACAGGCACAGTGAGTATCTGTAGCTCTGTATACAGCACAGTGAGTATCTTTAGCCCTATATACAGGCACAGTGAGTATCTGTAGTCCTATATACAGCACAGTGAGTATCTGTAGTCCTATATACAGGCACAGTGAGTGTCTGTAGTCCTATATACAGCACAGTGAGTATCTTTAGCCCTATATACAGCACAGTGAGTATCTGTAGCCCTATATACAGCACAGTGAGTATCTATAGTCCTATATACAGCACAGTGGGTATCTGTAGCCCTATATACAGCACAGTGAGTATCTGTAGCCCTATATACAGGCACAGTGAGTATCTGTAGCTCTATATACAGCACAGTGAGTATCTTTAGCCCTATATACAGGCACAGTGAGTATCTGTAGTCCTATATACAGCACAGTGAGTATCTGTAGTCCTATATACATGCACAGTGAGTATATGTAGCCCTATATACAGGCACAGTGAGTATCTATATCCCTATATACAGCACAGTGAGTATCTGTAGCCCTATATACAGGCACAGTGAGTATCTGTAGCTCTATATACAGCACAGTGAGTATCTTTAGCCCTATATACAGGCACAGTGAGTATCTGTAGTCCTATATACAGCACAGTGAGTATCTGTAGTCCTATATACATGCACAGTGAGTATATGTAGCCCTATATACAGGCACAGTGAGTATCTGTAGCCCTATATACAGCACAGTGAGTATCTGTAGCCCTATATACAGGCACAGTGAGTATCTGTAGCCCTATATACAGCACAGTGAGTATCTGTAGCTCTATATACAGGCACAGTGAGTATCTGTAACCCTATATACAGCACAGTGAGTATCTGTAGCCCTATATACAGGCACAGTGAGTATCTGTAACCCTATATACAGCACAGTGAGTATCTGTAGCCCTATATACAGGCACAGTGAGTATCTGTAGCTCTATATACAGCACAGTGAGTATCTGTAGCTCTATATACAGGCACAGTGAGTATCTGTAGCTCTATATACAGCACAGTGAGTATCTGTAGCTCTATATACAGCACAGTGAGTATCTGTAGCTCTATATACAGGCACAGTGAGTATCCGTAGCTCTATATACAGGCACAGTGAGTATCTGTAGCCCTATATACAGCACAGTGAGTATCTGTAGCTCTATATACAGCACAGTGAGTATCTGTAGCTCTATATACAGCACAGTGAGTATCTGTAGCTCTATATACAGGCACAGTGAGTATCTGTAGCTCTATATACAGCACAGTGAGTATCTGTAGTCCTATATACAGGCACAGTGAGTATCTGTAGCTCTATATACAGGCACAGTGAGTGTCTGTAGTCCTATATACAGCACAGTGCGTATCTGTAGTCCTATATACAGCACAGTGAGTATCTATATCTCTATATACAGCACAGTGAGTATCTGTAGCCCTATATACAGCACAGTGAGTATCTATATCTCTATATACAGCACAGTGAGTATCTGTAGCTCTATATACAGCACAGTGAGTATCTGTAGCTCTATATACAGGCACAGTGAGTATCTGTAGCTCTATATACAGGCACAGTGAGTATCTGTAGCCCTATATACAGGCACAGTGAGTATCTTTAGCTCTATATACAGCACAGTGAGTATCTGTAGCTCTATATACAGCACAGTGAGTATCTGTAGTCCTATATACAGGCACAGTGAGTATCTGTATCCCTATATACAGGCACAGTGAGTATCTGTAGCCCTATATACAGCACAGTGAGTATCTGTAGCCCTATATACAGGCACAGTGAGTATCTGTAGTCCTATATACAGCACAGTGAGTATCTGTAGCTCTATATACAGGCACAGTGAGTATCTGTAGCTCTATATACAGCACAGTGAGTATCTGTAGTCCTATATACAGGCACAGTGAGTATCTGTAGCTCTATATACAGGCACAGTGAGTATCTGTAGCTCTATATACAGCACAGTGAGTATCTGTAGCTCTATATACAGCACAATGAGTATCTGTAGCCCTATATACAGCACAGTGAGTATCTGTAGCTCTATATACAGGCACAGTGAGTATCTGTAGCTCTATATACAGCACAGTGAGTATCTGTAGCTCTATATACAGCACAGTGAGTATCTGTAGCTCTATATACAGGCACAGTGAGTATCTGTAGCTCCATATACAGGCACAGTGAGTATCTGTAGCCCTATATACAGGCACAGTGAGTATCTGTAGCCCTATATACAGCACAGTGAGTATCTGTAGCTCTATATACAGGCACAGTGAGTATCTGTAGCTCTATATACAGGCACAGTGAGTATCTGTAGCCCTATATACAGGCACAGTGAGTATCTGTAGCTCTATATACAGCACAGTGAGTATCTGTAGTCCTGTATACAGGCACAGTGAGTATCTGTAGTCCTATATACAGCACAGTGAGTATCTGTAGCTCTATATACAGCACAGTGAGTATCTGTAGCTCTATATACAGCACAGTGAGTATCTGTAGCTCTATATACAGCACAGTGAGTATCTGTAGCTCTATATACAGCACAGTGAGTATCTGTAGCTCTATATACAGCACAGTGAGTATCTGTATCTCTATATACAGCACAGTGAGTATCTATATCTCTATATACAGCACAGTGAGTATCTGTAGCCCTATATACAGGCACAGTGAGTATCTGTAGCTCTATATACAGCACAGTGAGTATCTTTAGCCCTATATACAGCACAGTGAGTATCTGTAGTCCTATATACAGCACAGTGAGTATCTGTAGCCCTATATACAGGCACAGTGAGTATCTGTAGCCCTATATACAGGCACAGTGAGTATCTGTAGCCCTATATACAGCACAGTGAGTATCTGTAGCCCTATATACAGCACAGTGAGTGTCTGTAGCCCTATATACAGCACAGTGAGTATCTGTAGCCCTATATACAGCACAGTGAGTATCTTTAGCCCTATATACAGGCACAGTGAGTATCTGTAGCCCTATATACAGGCACAGTGAGTATCTATATCCCTATATACAGCACAGTGAGTATCTGTAGCCCTATATACAGGCACAGTGAGTATCTGTAGCTCTATATACAGCACAGTGAGTATCTTTAGCCCTATATACAGCACAGTGAGTATCTGTAGTCCTATATACAGCACAGTGAGTATCTGTAGCCCTATATACAGGCACAGTGAGTATCTGTAGCCCTATATACAGCACAGTGAGTATCTGTAGCCCTATATACAGCACAGTGAGTATCTGTAGTCCTATATACAGCACAGTGAGTATCTGTAGTCCTATATACAGCACCGTGAGTATCTGTAGCCCTATATACAGCACAGTGAGTATCTGTAGCCCTATATACAGGCACAGTGAGTATCTGTAGCCCTATATACAGCACAGTGAGTATCTTTAGCCCTATATACAGGCACAGTGAGTATCTGTAGCCCTATATACAGGCACAGTGAGTATCTATATCCCTATATACAGCACAGTGAGTATCTGTAGCCCTATATACAGGCACAGTGAGTATCTGTAGCTCTATATACAGCACAGTGAGTATCTGTAGCCCTATATACAGGCACAGTGAGTATCTGTAGTCCTATATACAGCACAGTGAGTATCTGTAGTCCTATATACAGCACAGTGAGTATCTGTAGCCCTATATACAGCACAGTGAGTATCTGTAGCCCTATATACAGCACAGTGAGTATCTGTAGCCCTATATACAGCACAGTGAGTATCTTTAGCCCTATATACAGGCACAGTGAGTATCTGTAGCCCTATATACAGGCACAGTGAGTATCTATATCCCTATATACAGCACAGTGAGTATCTGTAGCCCTATATACAGGCACAGTGAGTATCTGTAGCTCTATATACAGCACAGTGAGTATCTTTAGCCCTATATACAGCACAGTGAGTATCTGTAGTCCTATATACAGCACAGTGAGTATCTGTAGCCCTATATACAGGCACAGTGAGTATCTGTAGCCCTATACACAGCACAGTGAGTATCTGTAGCCCTATATACAGCACAGTGAGTATCTGTAGCCCTATATACAGCACAGTGAGTATCTGTAGCCCTATATACAGCACAGTGAGTATCTGTAGTCCTATATACAGCACAGTGAGTATCTGTAGCCCTATATACAGCACAGTGAGTATCTGTAGCCCTATATACAGGCACAGTGAGTATCTATATCCCTATATACAGCACAGTGAGTATATGTAGCCCTATATACAGGCACAGTGAGTATCTGTAGCTCTGTATACAGCACAGTGAGTATCTTTAGCCCTATATACAGGCACAGTGAGTATCTGTAGTCCTATATACAGCACAGTGAGTATCTGTAGTCCTATATACAGCACAGTGAGTATCTGTAGCCCTATATACAGCACAGTGAGTATCTGTAGCCCTATATACAGGCACAGTGAGTATCTGTAGCCCTATATATAGGCACAGTGAGTATCTATATCCCTATATACAGCACAGTGAGTATCTGTAGCCCTATATACAGGCACAGTGAGTATCTGTAGCTCTATATACAGCACAGTGAGTATCTTTAGCCCTATATACAGGCACAGTGAGTATCTGTAGTCCTATATACAGCACAGTGAGTATCTGTAGTCCTATATACATGCACAGTGAGTATCTGTAGCCCTATATACAGGCACAGTGAGTATCTGTAGCCCTATATACAGGCACAGTGAGTATCTGTAGCCCTATATACAGGCACAGTGAGTATCTGTAGCCCTATATACAGGCACAGTGAGTATCTGTAGCCCTATATACAGGCACAGTGAGTATCTGTAGCCCTATATACAGCACAGTGAGTATCTGTAGCTCTATATACAGGCACAGTGAGTATCTGTAGCCCTATATACAGCACAGTGAGTATCTGTAGCCCTATATACAGGCACAGTGAGTATCTGTAACCCTATATACAGCACAGTGAGTATCTGTAGCCCTATATACAGGCACAGTGAGTATCTGTAGCTCTATATACAGCACAGTGAGTATCTGTAGCTCTATATACAGGCACAGTGAGTATCTGTAGCTCTATATACAGCACAGTGAGTATCCGTAGCTCTATATACAGGCACAGTGAGTATCTGTAGTCCTATATACAGCACAGTGAGTATCTGTAGCTCTATATACAGCACAGTGAGTATCTGTAGCTCTATATACAGCACAGTGAGTATCTGTAGCTCTATATACAGCACAGTGAGTATCTGTAGCTCTATATACAGCACAGTGAGTATCTGTAGCTCTATATACAGCACAGTGAGTATCTGTAGCTCTATATACAGCACAGTGAGTATCTGTAGCTCTATATACAGCACAGTGAGTATCTGTAGCTCTATATACAGCACAGTGAGTATCTGTAGCTCTATATACAGGCACAGTGAGTATCTGTAGTCCTATATACAGCACAGTGAGTATCTGTAGCTCTATATACAGCACAGTGAGTATCTGTAGCTCTATATACAGGCACAGTGAGTATCTGTAGCTCTATATACAGCACAGTGAGTATCTGTAGCTCTATATACAGCACAGTGAGTATCTGTAGCTCTATATACAGCACAGTGAGTATCTGTAGCTCTATATACAGCACAGTGAGTATCTGTAGCTCTATATACAGCACAGTGAGTATCTGTAGTCCTATATACAGGCACAGTGAGTATCTGTAGCTCTATATACAGGCACAGTGAGTATCTGTAGTCCTATATACAGCACAGTGAGTATCTGTAGTCCTATATACAGCACAGTGAGTATCTATATCTCTATATACAGCACAGTGAGTATCTGTAGCCCTATATACAGCACAGTGAGTATCTATATCTCTATATACAGCACAGTGAGTATCTGTAGCTCTATATACAGCACAGTGAGTATCTGTAGCCCTATATACAGCACAGTGAGTATCTGTAGCTCTATATACAGGCACAGTGAGTATCTGTAGTCCTATATACAGCACAGTGAGTATCTGTAGCCCTATATACAGCACAGTGAGTGTCTGTAGCTCTATATACAGGCACAGTGAGTATCTGTAGCTCTATATACAGCACAGTGAGTATCTGTAGCTCTATATACAGCACAGTGAGTATCTGTAGCTCTATATACAGGCACAGTGAGTATCTGTAGCCCTATATACAGGCACAGTGAGTATCTGTAGCTCTATATACAGGCACAGTGAGTATCTGTAGCCCTATATACAGCACAGTGAGTATCTGTAGCCCTATATACATCACAGTGAGTATCTGTAGCTCTATATACAGGCACAGTGAGTATCTGTAGCTCTATATACAGGCACAGTGAGTATCTGTAACCCTATATACAGCACAGTGAGTATCTGTAGCTCTATATACATCACAGTGAGTATCTGTAGCTCTATATACAGGCACAGTGAGTATCTGTAGCTCTATATACAGGCACAGTGAGTATCTGTAGCCCTATATACATCACAGTGAGTATCTGTAGCTCTATATACAGGCACAGTGAGTATCTGTAACCCTATATACAGCACAGTGAGTATCTGTAGCTCTATATACAGGCACAGTGAGTATCTGTAGCTCTATATACAGGCACAGTGAGTATCTGTAGCTCTATATACAGGCACAGTGAGTATCTGTAGCCCTATATGCAGGCACAGTGAGTATCTGTAGCTCTATATACAGCACAGTGAGTATCTGTAGTCCTATATACAGGCACAGTGAGTACCTGTAGCTCTATATACAGCACAGTGAGTATCTGTAGCTCTATATACAGCACAGTGAGTATCTGTAGCTCTATATACAGCACAGTGAGTATCTGTAGCTCTATATACAGCACAGTGAGTATCTGTAGCTCTATATACAGCACAGTGAGTATCTGTAGCTCTATATACAGCACAGTGAGTATCTATATCTCTATATACAGCACAGTGAGTATCTATATCTCTATATACAGCACAGTGAGTATCTGTAGCCCTATATACAGGCACAGTGAGTATCTGTAGCTCTATATACAGCACAGTGAGTATCTTTAGCCCTATATACAGCACAGTGAGTATCTGTAGTCCTATATACAGCACAGTGAGTATCTGTAGCCCTATATACAGGCACAGTGAGTATCTGTAGCCCTATATACAGCATATTGAGTATCTGTAGCCCTATATACAGCACAGTGAGTATCTGTAGCCCTATATACAGCACAGTGAGTATCTGTAGCCCTATATACAGCACAGTGAGTATCTGTAGCCCTATATACAGGCACAGTGAGTATCTATATCCCTATATACAGCACAGTGAGTATCTGTAGCCCTATATACAGGCACAGTGAGTATCTGTAGCTCTATATACAGGCACAGTGAGTATCTGTAGCTCTATATACAGGCACAGTGAGTATCTGTAGCTCTATATACAGCACAGTGAGTATCTGTAGCTCTGTATACAGCACAGTGAGTATCTTTAGCCCTATATACAGGCACAGTGAGTATCTGTAGTCCTATATACAGCACAGTGAGTATCTGTAGTCCTATATACAGGCACAGTGAGTATCTGTAGTCCTATATACAGCACAGTGAGTATCTGTAGCCCTATATACAGGCACAGTGAGTATCTGTAGCCCTATATACAGGCACAGTGAGTATCTGTAGCCCTATATACAGGCACAGTGAGTATCTGTAGCCCTATATACAGCACAGTGAGTATCTGTAGCCCTATATACAGGCACAGTGAGTATCTATATCCCTATATACAGCACAGTGAGTATCTGTAGCCCTATATACAGCACAGTGAGTATCTGTAGCCCTATATACAGGCACAGTGAGTATCTATATCCCTATATACAGCACAGTGAGTATCTGTAGCCCTATATACAGGCACAGTGAGTATCTATATCCCTATATACAGCACAGTGAGTATCTGTAGCCCTATATACAGCACAGTGAGTATCTGTAGTCCTATATACAGGCACAGTGAGTATCTGTAGCTCTATATACAGGCACAGTGAGTATCTGTAGCCCTATATACAGCACAGTGAGTATCTGTAGCTCTATATACAGCACAGTGAGTATCTGTAGCTCTATATACAGCACAGTGAGTATCTGTAGCTCTATATACAGGCACAGTGAGTATCTGTAGCCCTATATACTGGCACAGTGAGTATCTGTAGCCCTATATACGGCACAGTGAGTATCTATATCCCTATATACAGCACAGTGAGTATCTGTAGCCCTATATACAGCACAGTGAGTATCTGTAGCTCTATATACAGGCACAGTGAGTTTCTGTAGCTCTATATACAGCACAGTGAGTATCTGTAGCTCTATATACAGGCACAGTGAGTATCTGTAGCCCTATATACAGCACAGTGAGTATCTGTAGCCCTATATACAGCACAGTGAGTATCTGTAGCTCTATATACAGCACAGTGAGTATCTGTAGCTCTATATACAGGCACAGTGAGTATCTGTAGCTCTATATACAGGCACAGTGAGTATCTGTAGCTCTATATACAGGCACAGTGAGTATCTGTAGCCCTATATACAGCACAGTGAGTATCTGTAGCCCTATATACAGCACAGTGAGTATCTGTAGCCCTATATACAGCACAGTGAGTATCTGTAGCTCTATATACAGGCACAGTGAGTATCTGTAGCTCTATATACAGCACAGTGAGTATCTGTAGCCCTATATACAGCACAGTGAGTATCTGTAGCCCTATATACAGCACAGTGAGTATCTGTAGCTCTATATACAGGCACAGTGAGTATCTGTAGCTCTATATACAGCACAGTGAGTATCTGTAGCTCTATATACAGCACAGTGAGTATCTGTAGTCCTATATACAGCACAGTGAGTATCTGTAGCCCTATATACAGCACAGTGAGTATCTGTAGCTCTATATACAGCACAGTGAGTATCTGTAGCCCTATATACAGCACAGTGAGTATCTGTAGCCCTATATACAGCACAGTGAGTATCTGTAGCCCTATATACAGCACAGTGAGTATCTGTAGCCCTATATACAGGCACAGTGAGTATCTGTAGCCCTATATACAGCACAGTGAGTATCTGTAGCCCTATATACAGGCACAGTGAGTTTCTGTAGCCCTATATACAGCACAGTGAGTATCTGTAGCTCTATATACAGGCACAGTGAGTATCTGTAGCTCTATATACAGCACAGTGAGTATCTGTAGCTCTATATACAGGCACAGTGAGTATCTGTAGCCCTATATACAGGCACAGTGAGTATCTGTAGCCCTATATACAGCACAGTGAGTATCTGTAGCTCTATATACAGCACAGTGAGTATCTGTAGCTCTATATACAGGCACAGTGAGTATCTGTAGCTCTATATACAGGCACAGTGAGTATCTGTAGCCCTATATACAGCACAGTGAGTATCTGTAGCCCTATATACAGCACAGTGAGTATCTGTAGCTCTATATACAGCACAGTGAGTATCTGTAGCTCTATATACAGCACAGTGAGTATCTGTAGCTCTATATACAGCACAGTGAGTATCTGTAGCCCTATATACAGCACAGTGAGTATCTGTAGCCCTATATACAGGCACAGTGAGTATCTGTAGCTCTATATACAGCACAGTGAGTATCTGTAGCTCTATATACAGCACAGTGAGTATCTGTAGCCCTATATACAGCACAGTGAGTATCTGTAGCTCTATATACAGGCACAGTGAGTATCTGTAGCTCTATATACAGCACAGTGAGTATCTGTAGCCCTATATACAGCACAGTGAGTATCTGTAGCCCTATATACAGCACAGTGAGTATCTGTAGCTCTATATACAGCACAGTGAGTATCTGTACCTCTATATACAGGCACAGTGAGTATCTGTAGCTCTATATACAGGCACAGGGAGTATCTGTAGCTCTATATACAGCACAGTGAGTATCTGTAGCTCTATATACAGGCACAGTGAGTATCTGTAGCTCTATACACAGGCACAGGAGTATCTGTAGCTCTATATACAGCACAGTGAGTATCTGTAGCTCTATATACAGCACAGTGAGTATCTGTAGCTCTATTTACAGCACAGTGAGTATCTGTAGCCCTATATACAGCACAGTGAGTAGCTGTAGCTCTATATACAGCACAGCGAGTATCTGTAGCTCTATATACAGGCACAGTGAGTATCTGTAGCTCTATATACAGGCACAGTGAGTATCTGTAGCTCTATATACAGGCACAGTGAGTATCTGTAGCTCTATATACAGGCACAGTGAGTATCTGTAGCTCTATATACAGCACAGTGAGTATCTGTAGCCCTATATACAGCACAGTGAGTATCTGTAGCTCTATATACAGGCACAGTGAGTATCTGTAGCTCTATATACAGGCACAGTGAGTATCTGTAGCTCTATTTACAGCACAGTGAGTATCTGTAGCCCTATATACAGCACAGTGAGTATCTGTAGCTCTATTTACAGCACAGTGAGTATCTGTAGCTCTATATACAGCACAGTGAGTATCTGTAGCTCTATATACAGCACAGTGAGTATCTGTAGCCCTATATACAGGCACAGTGAGTATCTGTAGCTCTATATACAGCACAGCGAGTATCTGTAGCTCTATATACAGGCACAGTGAGTATCTGTAGCTCTATATACAGACACAGTGAGTATCTGTAGCCCTATATACAGCACAGTGAGTATCTGTAGCTCTATATACAGCACAGCGAGTATCTGTAGCTCTATATACAGGCACAGTGAGTATCTGTAGCTCTATATACAGGCACAGTGAGTATCTGTAGCTCTATATACAGGCACAGTGAGTATCTGTAGCTCTATATACAGGCACAGTGAGTATCTGTAGCTCTATATACAGGCACAGTGAGTATCTGTAGCCCTATATACAGCACAGTGAGTATCTGTAGCCCTATATACAGCACAGTGAGTATCTGTAGCTCTATATACAGGCACAGTGAGTATCTGTAGCCCTATATACAGCACAGTGAGTATCTGTAGCTCTATATACAGCACAGTGAGTATCTGTAGCTCTATATACAGGCACAGTGAGTATCTGTAGCTCTATATACAGGCACAGTGAGTATCTGTAGCTCTATATACAGCACAGTGAGTATCTGTAGCTCTATATACAGCACAGTGAGTATCTGTAGCCCTATATACAGGCACAGTGAGTATCTGTAGCTCTATATACAGCACAGTGATTATCTGTAGCCCTATATACAGCACAGTGAGTATCTGTAGCCCTATATACAGGCACAGTGAGTATCTGTAGCTCTATATACAGCACAGTGAGTATCTGTAGCCCTATATACAGCACAGTGAGTATCTGTAGCCCTATATACAGGCACAGTGAGTATCTGTAGTCCTATATACAGCACAGTGAGTATCTATATCTCTATATATACAGCACAGTGAGTATCTGTAGTCCTATATACAGGCACAGTGAGTATCTGTAGCTCTATATACAGCACAGTGAGTATCTGTAGCTCTATATACAGGCACAGTGAGTATCTGTAGCCCTATATACAGCACAGTGAGTATCTGTAGCCCTATATACAGGCACAGTGAGTATCTGTAGCTCTATATACAGCACAGTGAGTATCTGTAGCCCTATATACAGCACAGTGAGTATCTGTAGTCCTATATACAGGCACAGTGAGTATCTGTAGCTTTATATACAGGCACAGTGAGTATCTGTAGCCCTATATACAGCACAGTGAGTATCTGTAGCCCTATATACAGCACAGTGAGTATCTGTAGCCCTATATACAGGCACAGTGAGTATCTGTAGCCCTATATACAGCACAGTGAGTTTCTGTAGCCCTATATACAGCACAGTGAGTTTCTGTAGCCCTATATACAGGCACAGTGAGTATCTGTAGCCCTATATACAGCACAGTGAGTATCTGTAGCCCTATATACAGCACAGTGAGTATCTGTAGCCCTATATACAGGCACAGTGAGTATCTGTAGCCCTATATACAGCACAGTGAGTATCTGTAGCCCTATATACAGCACAGTGAGTTTCTGTAGCCCTATATACAGGCACAGTGAGTTTCTGTAGCCCTATATACAGCACAGTGAGTATCTGTAGCCCTATATACAGCACAGTGAGTTTCTGTAGCCCTATATACAGGCACAGTGAGTATCTGTAGCCCTATATACAGCACAGTGAGTATCTGTAGCCCTATATACAGCACAGTGAGTATCTGTAGCCCTATATACAGCACAGTGAGTATCTGTAGCCCTATATACAGGCACAGTGAGTATCTGTAGCCCTATATACAGCACAGTGAGTATCTGTAGCTCTATATACAGCACAGTGAGTATCTGTAGCCCTATATACAGCACAGTGAGTTTCTGTAGCCCTATATACAGCACAGTGAGTATCTGTAGCTCTATATACAGGCACAGTGAGTATCTGTAGCTCTATATACAGGCACAGTGAGTATCTGTAGCCCTATATACAGCACAGTGAGTATCTGTAGCTCTATATACAGGCACAGTGAGTATCTGTAGCTCTATATACAGGCACAGTGAGTATCTGTAGCTCTATATACAGCACAGTGAGTATCTGTAGCCCTATATACAGCACAGTGAGTATCTGTAGCCCTATATACAGGCACAGTGAGTATCTGTAGCTCTATATACACCACAGTGAGTATCTGTAGCCCTATATACAGCACAGTGAGTATCTGTAGCCCTATATACAGGCACAGTGAGTATCTGTAGCTCTATATACAGGCACAGTGAGTATCTGTAGCCCTATATACAGGCACAGTGAGTATCTGTAGTCCTATATACAGCACAGTGAGTATCTATATCTCTATATACAGCACAGTGAGTATCTGTAGCCCTATATACAGGCACAGTGAGTATCTGTAGTCCTATATACAGGCACAGTGTGTATCTGTAGCTCTATATACAGCACAGTGAGTATCTGTAGCTCTATATACAGCACAGTGAGTATCTGTAGCCCTATATACAGCACAGTGAGTATCTGTAGCCCTATATACAGGCACAGTGAGTATCTGTAGCTCTATATACAGCACAGTGAGTATCTGTAGCCCTATATACAGCACAGTGAGTATCTGTAGTCCTATATACAGGCACAGTGAGTATCTGTAGCTCTATATACAGGCACAGTGAGTATCTGTAGCCCTATATACAGCACAGTGAGTATCTGTAGCCCTATATACAGCACAGTGAGTATCTGTAGCCCTATATACAGCACAGTGAGTATCTGTAGCCCTATATACAGGCACAGTGAGTATCTGTAGCCCTATATACAGCACAGTGAGTTTCTGTAGCCCTATATACAGCACAGTGAGTTTCTGTAGCCCTATATACAGGCACAGTGAGTATCTGTAGCCCTATATACAGCACAGTGAGTATCTGTAGCCCTATATACAGCACAGTGAGTATCTGTAGCCCTATATACAGGCACAGTGAGTATCTGTAGCCCTATATACAGCACAGTGAGTATCTGTAGCCCTATATACAGCACAGTGAGTTTCTGTAGCCCTATATACAGCACAGTGAGTATCTGTAGCCCTATATACAGCACAGTGAGTATCTGTAGCCCTATATACAGCACAGTGAGTATCTGTAGCCCTATATACAGCACAGTGAGTATCTGTAGCCCTATATACAGGCACAGTGAGTATCTGTAGCCCTATATACAGCACAGTGAGTTTCTGTAGCCCTATATACAGCACAGTGAGTATCTGTAGCCCTATATACAGCACAGTGAGTTTCTGTAGCCCTATATACAGCACAGTGAGTATCTGTAGCCCTATATACAGCACAGTGAGTATCTGTAGCCCTATATACAGCACAGTGAGTATCTGTAGCCCTATATACAGCACAGTGAGTATCTGTAGCCCTATATACAGCACAGTGAGTATCTGTAGCCCTATATACAGCACAGTGAGTATCTGTAGCCCTATATACAGCACAGTGAGTATCTGTAGCCCTATATACAGACACAGTGAGTTTGCTGTAGCCCTATATACAGCACAGTGAGTATCTGTAGCCCTATATACAGCACAGTGAGTTTCTGTAGCCCTATATACAGCACAGTGAGTATCTGTAGCTCTATATACAGGCACAGTGAGTATCTGTAGCCCTATATACAGCACAGTGAGTATCTGTAGCTCTATATACAGGCACAGTGAGTATCTGTAGCTCTATATACAGGCACAGTGAGTATCTGTAGCCCTATATACAGCACAGTGAGTATCTGTAGCCCTATATACAGCACAGTGAGTATCTGTAGCCCTATATACAGCACAGTGAGTATCTGTAGCTCTATATACAGGCACAGTGAGTATCTGTAGCCCTATTTACAGGCACAGTGAGTATCTGTAGCCCTATATACAGCACAGTGAGTATCTGTAGCTCTATATACAGCACAGTGAGTATCTGTAGCCCTATATACAGCACAGTGAGTATCTGTATCTCTATATACAGGCACAGTGAGTATCTGTAGCTCTATATACAGGCACAGTGAGTATCTGTAGCCCTATATACAGCACAGTGAGTATCTGTAGCCCTATATACAGCACAGTGAGTATCTGTAGCTCTATATACAGGCACAGTGAGTATCTGTAGCCCTATATACAGCACAGTGAGTATCTGTAGCTCTATATACAGCACAGTGAGTATCTGTAGCCCTATATACAGCACAGTGAGTATCTGTAGCCCTATATACAGGCACAGTGAGTATCTGTAGCCCTATATACAGCACAGTGAGTATCTGTAGCTCTATATACAGCACAGTGAGTATCTGTAGCTCTATATACAGCACAGTGAGTATCTATATCTCTATATACAGCACAGTGAGTATCTGTAGCTCTATATACAGCACAGTGAGTATCTGTAGCTCTATATACAGCACAGTGAGTATCTATATCTCTATATACAGCACAGTGAGTATCTGTAGTCCTATATACAGCACAGTGAGTATCTGTAGCCCCTTATACAGCACAGTGAGTATCTGTAGCCCTATATACAGCACAGTGAGTATCTATAGCTCTATATACAGCACAGTGAGTATCTGTAGCTCTATATACAGCACCTTGAGTATCTGTAGCTCTATATACAGCACAGTGAGTATCTGTAGCCCTATATACAGCACAGTGAGTATCTGTAGCTCTATATACAGCACAGTGAGTATCTGTAGCTCTATATACAGGCACAGTGAGTATCTGTAGCTCTATATACAGCACAGTGAGTATCTGTAGCTCTATATACAGCACAGTGAGTATCTGTAGCTCTATATACAGGCACAGTGAGTATCTGTAGCTCTATAAACAGCACAGTGAGTATCTGTAGCTCTATATACAGGCACAGTGAGTATCTGTAGCCCTATATACAGCACAGTGAGTATCTGTAGCTCTATATACAGGCACAGTGAGTATCTGTAGCTCTATATACAGGCACAGTGAGTATCTGTAGTCCTATATACAGCACAGTGAGTATCTGTAGCTCTATATACAGGCACAGTGAGTATCTGTAGCTCTATATACAGCACAGTGAGTATCTGTAGTCCTATATACAGCACAGTGAGTATCTGTAGTCCTATATACAGCACAGTGAGTATCTGTAGCTCTATATACAGCACAGTGAGTATCTGTAGCTCTATATACAGGCACAGTGAGTATCTGTAGCTCTATATACAGCACAGTGAGTATCTGTAGTCCTATATACAGCACAGTGAGTATCTGTAGTCCTATATACAGCACAGTGAGTATCTATATCCCTATATACAGGCACAGTGAGTATCTGTAGCTCTATATACAGCACAGTGAGTATCTGTAGCTCTATATACAGGCACAGTGAGTATCTGTAGCCCTATATACAGCACAGTGAGTATCTGTAGCTCTATATACAGCACAGTGAGTATCTGTAGCTCTATATACAGCACAGTGAGTATCTGTAGCTCTATATACAGCACAGTGAGTATCTGTAGCTCTATATACAGCACAGTGAGTATCTGTAGCTCTATATACAGCACAGTGAGTATCTGTAGTCCTATATACAGCACAGTGAGTATCTGTAGCTCTATATACAGCACAGTGAGTATCTGTAGCTCTATATACAGCACAGTGAGTATCTGTAGCTCTATATACAGCACAGTGAGTATCTGTAGCCCTATATACAGCATAGTGAGTATCTGTAGCCCTATATACAGCACAGTGAGTATCTGTAGCTCTATATACAGGCACAGTGAGTATCTGTAGCTCTATATACAGCACAGTGAGTATGTGTAGCTCTATATACAGCACAGTGAGTATCTGTAGCCCTATATACAGCACAGTGAGTATCTGTAGCCCTATATACAGCACAGTGAGTATCTGTAGCTCTATATACAGGCACAGTGAGTATCTGTAGCCCTATATACAGGCACAGTGAGTATCTGTAGCCCTATATACAGGCACAGTGAGTATCTGTAGCTCTATATACAGGCACAGTGAGTATCTGTAGCCCTATATACAGGCACAGTGAGTATCTGTAGCTCTATATACAGGCACAGTGAGTATCTGTAGCTCTATATACAGGCACAGTGAGTATCTGTAGCCCTATATACAGCACAGTGAGTATCTGTAGCCCTATATACAGGCACAGTGAGTATCTGTAGCCCTATATACAGCACAGTGAGTATCTGTAGCCCTATATACAGGCACAGTGAGTATCTGTATCTCTATATACAGCACAGTGAGTATCTGTAGCTCTATATACAGCACAGTGAGTATCTGTAGCTCTATATACAGCACAGTGAGTATCTGTAGCTCTATATACAGCACAGTGAGTATCTGTAGCCCTATATACAGGCACAGTGAGTATCTGTAGCTCTATATACAGGCACAGTGAGTATCTGTAGTCCTATATACAGCACAGTGAGTATCTGTAGCTCTATATACAGCACAGTGAGTATCTGTAGCTCTATATACAGCACAGTGAGTATCTCTATCTCTATATACAGCACAGTGAGTATCTGTAACTCTATATACAGCACAGTGAGTATCTGTAGCCCTATATACAGGCACAGTGAGTATCTGTAGCTCTATATACAGCACAGTGAGTATCTGTAGCTCTATATACAGCACAGTGAGTATCTGTAGCTCTATATACAGCACAGTGAGTATCTGTAGCTCTATATACAGCACAGTGAGTATCTGTAGCTCTATATACAGGCACAGTGAGTATCTGTAGCTCTATATACAGGCACAGTGAGTATCTGTAGCCCTATATACAGCACAGTGAGTATCTGTAGCTCTATATACAGCACAGTGAGTATCTGTAGCTCTATATACAGCACAGTGAGTATCTGTAGCCCTATATACAGGCACAGTGAGTATCTGTAGCTCTATATACAGACACAGTGAGTATCTGTAGTCCTATATACAGCACAGTGAGTATCTGTAGCTCTATATACAGCACAGTGAGTATCTGTAGCTCTATATACAGCACAGTGAGTATCTGTAGCTCTATATACAGCACAGTGTGTATCTGTAGCCCTATATACAGCACAGTGAGTATCTGTAGCTCTATATACAGCACAGTGAGTATCTGTAGCCCTATATACAGCACAGTGAGTATCTGTAGCCCTATATACAGCACAGTGAGTATCTGTATCTCTATATACAGCACAGTGAGTATCTGTAGCTCTATATACAGCACAGTGAGTATCTGTAGCCCTATATACAGGCACAGTGAGTATCTGTAGCCCTATATACAGGCACAGTGAGTATCTATATCCCTATATACAGCACAGTGAGTATCTATATCCCTATATACAGCACAGTGAGTATCTGTAGTCCTATATACAGCACAGTGAGTATCTGTAGCTCTATATACAGCACAGTGAGTATCTGTAGCTCTATATACAGCACAGTGAGTATCTGTAGCTCTATATACAGCACAGTGAGTATCTGTAGCTCTATATACAGCACAGTGAGTATCTGTAGCCCTATATACAGCACAGTGAGTATCTGTAGCCCTATATACAGCACAGTGAGTATCTCTATCTCTATATACAGCACAGTGAGTATCTGTAGCTCTATATACAGCACAGTGAGTATCTGTAGCCCTATATACAGGCACAGTGAGTATCTGTAGCCCTATATACAGGCACAGTGAGTATCTATATCCCTATATACAGCACAGTGAGTATCTATATCCCTATATACAGCACAGTGAGTATCTGTAGCCCTATATACAGCACAGTGAGTATCTGTAGCTCTATATACAGCACAGTGAGTATCTGTAGCCCTATATACAGGCACAGTGAGTATCTGTAGCCCTATATACAGCACAGTGAGTATCTGTAGCTCTATATACAGCACAGTGAGTATCTGTAGCCCTATATACAGGCACAGTGAGTATCTGTAGCTCTATATACAGCACAGTGAGTATCTGTAGCTCTATATACAGGCACAGTGAGTATCTGTAGCTCTATATACAGGCACAGTGAGTATCTGTAGTTTCCTATATACAGCACAGTGAGTATCTGTAGCTCTATATACAGCACAGTGAGTATCTGTAGCCCTATATACAGCACAGTGAGTATCTGTATCTCTATATACAGCACAGTGAGTATCTGTAGCCCTATATACAGCACAGTGAGTATCTGTAGCTCTATATACAGCACAGTGAGTATCTGTAGTCCTATATACAGCACAGTGAGTATCTGTAGCTCTATATACAGGCACAGTGAGTATCTGTAGCCCTATATACAGCACAGTGAGTATCTGTAGCTCTATATACAGCACAGTGAGTATCTGTAGCTCTATATACAGGCACAGTGAGTATCTGTAGCCCTATATACAGCACAGTGAGTATCTGTAGCTCTATATACAGGCACAGTGAGTATCTGTAGCCCTATATACAGCACAGTGAGTATCTGTAGCCCTATATACAGCACAGTGAGTATCTGTAGCTCTGTATACAGCACAGTGAGTATCTGTAGCCCTATATACAGCACAGTGAGTATCTGTAGCTCTATATACAGCACAGTGAGTATCTGTAGCTCTATATACAGCACAGTGAGTATCTGTAGCTCTATATACACAGCACAGTGAGTATCTGTAGCTCTATATACAGCACAGTGAGTATCTGTAGCTCTATATACAGCACAGTGAGTATCTGTAGCCTATATACAGCACAGTGAGTATCTGTAGCTCTATATACAGCACAGTGAGTATCTGTAGCTCTATATACAGCACAGTGAGTATCTGTAGCTCTATATACAGCACAGTGAGTATCTGTAGCTCTATATACAGCACAGTGAGTATCTGTAGCTCTATATACAGCACAGTGAGTATCTGTAGCTCTATATACAGCACAGTGAGTATCTGTAGCCCTATATACAGCACAGTGAGTATCTGTAGCTCTATATACAGCACAGTGAGTATCTGTAGCTCTATATACAGCACAGTGAGTATCTGTAGCCCTATATACAGGCACAGTGAGTATCTGTAGCTCTATATACAGGCACAGTGAGTATCTGTAGCTCTATATACAGCACAGTGAGTATCTGTAGCTCTATATACAGGCACAGTGAGTATCTGTAGCTCTATATACAGGCACAGTGAGTATCTGTAGCTCTATATACAGCACAGTGAGTATCTGTAGCTCTATATACAGCACAGTGAGTATCTGTAGCTCTATATACAGGCACAGTGAGTATCTGTAGCTCTATATACAGCACAGTGAGTATCTGTAGCTCTATATACAGCACAGTGAGTATCTGTAGCTCTATATACAGGCACAGTGAGTATCTGTAGCTCTATATACAGCACAGTGAGTATCTGTAGCTCTATATACAGCACAGTGAGTATCTGTAGCTCTATATACAGCACAGTGAGTATCTGTAGCTCTATATACAGCACAGTGAGTATCTGTAGCTCTATATACAGCACAGTGAGTATCTGTAGCTCCTATATACAGCACAGTGAGTATCTGTAGCTCTATATACAGCACAGTGAGTATCTGTAGCTCTATATACAGCACAGTGAGTATCTGTAGCTCTATATACAGCACAGTGAGTATCTGTAGTCCTATATACAGGCACAGTGAGTATCTGGTATCTGTAGTCCTATATACAGCACAGTGAGTATCTGTAGCTCCTATATACAGCACAGTGAGTATCTGTAGCTCTATATACAGCACAGTGAGTATCTGTAGCTCTGTATACAGCACAGTGAGTATCTGTAGCTCTATATACAGCACAGTGAGTATCTGTAGCTCTATATACAGGCACAGTGAGTATCTGTAGTCCTATATACAGCACAGTGAGTATCTGTAGTCCTATATACAGGCACAGTGAGTATCTGTAGTCCTATATACAGCACAGTGAGTATCTGTAGCTCTATATACAGCACAGTGAGTATCTGTAGCTCTGTATACAGCACAGTGAGTATCTGTAGCTCTGTATACAGCACAGTGAGTATCTGTAGCCCTATATACA
>NW_027367614.1:0-56468 GCF_046119375.1 Phyllobates terribilis
TGATAGGAGACCTAGTCTCTGGGTTAGATGGGTCCATCATCGCCATTTATCGGTGATGGAACCCCTTGACTGGATTCCTCATCACCATGACACTCCCCTCATTAAGGCCATGGTCCATGCTCGCGAAATAGTTTGTGGCCTTGAGGGGAGGGAGGTGAGTGTCCAAGAAACCCTGGCGGATTGGTGTGTGGAGGGCAAGTTTAGTGTGTCCAAAGCGTATGACACCCTCCGCCCTAGGAAGCCTATCGTGAGTTGGTCCAGGGAGGTATGGCCGGCGTTCCACACGCCCAAGCATGCTTTTATCCTTTGGCTAGCCACGCTCGGCAAGCTCTCGACCTATGATCGCCTCCACTTCCTTGATGTTAACCCCACTTGCAGGCTCTGTGGGACAGCCCTTGAGAGTCATGACCACCTGTTCTTCGAGTGCTCCTACTCCTGGTCGATTTGGCGTGCGGTGTGCGAGAGATTTCAGATTCCACTCTCGGTTGACTCCATCTCTCAATCACTGCTTTGGCTCAAGCTTTATGTTAGGGACGATGTGTGCCTCTCCAAGGCTCGTGTGTTCACTTTCTCAGCTACGGTGTACTTTGTTTGGCATGCTAGGAATGCCCGCATCTTTGACGACAACCTCATTCCCTCGGATGTGGTGACTCGGCTCATCATCTCGCATGTGTTTCGGTTACTTCATAGCAAGTTCCCTTCCAGCTTGGTCGGGGCCTTGTAGGTGTTGTGTGGTCGCTTGGTGTCTTGTGATGGTTTCCCGGTTGGTCATCATAGTATGGGGGGTGTGCGTGCCTGCCCATGTATGATGTTTGTTTCTTTGTTGACAAAGTATGGAAGGCCTGCGTGTCTTTCCATGTTTGTCCGTTTCTCCTCTTCTTGGTTTCTTGCCGGTACAGGGGTGCTCTTTTTCCTCTATGATGGTTTTTCCCTTTGGGTTTTTGATCATGGAGGTTTTAATGAGGCCCGAGATGCTTTACCCTGCTCTTATAGCTGCACTTTTGGGTAGTCTTTGATCTGGTTTGTTGGTTTTGGTGCATAGTATGGGGGGCCTTTGTGCCTTCCCATGTATGCCTTTATCTCTCTTGGTGTCTTTGTCGGATTGTGTTCCCGGTTTGTTTCCTCATTTTTTAGGCATACTTTATATGAATTAACCTTAAAACCAAAAAGAAACACCCCTAGATTGTATACTTGTGCAAGTATCCAATGGGTTGTTGTATATCCATGCAAATGGGCCTATTTGTTATTGTGTATTTGGTAATTTGGGGTTTACAGGATATTTTACAAGAGGATTGTTAAAGGGATAGCTTGGTCTTATTATGTATTGTATAATTACCTTAATATGATCTTGTTAAAAAATATAATTATAATTTCAATTTTTTAGCTATTTTCCTAAAAAAAGATGTATAACTCTATTTTTTCTTGTAATACCGTTTAAATTTTATATATTTATATAACTATATGTTCAACGGTTTATAATAGGGCCCGTAATTCATATTTATCATGTGGCCTTCAAAAGGGTAGGACTGGTACTGGGTGCAGCAGTGCACATGTTGTGCTTGTTGTTGGTGTGATTGGTTGCACATGGCATATTCCACCCATGCTGTCTGAAAACGCCTTAGCCTGCCACTATCACAATGTTGTGGTTTACGTTCCAAAGTACAGCTGAAAGGAGAACAAATTGGTCTTCCGCAATGTTCATTCTCGGTATTCGATGTCGTTGGTAAGTGTTCAAGGTATTATTGAGAAGGGAGTACAATGACCTTAAGTTTTGTTTTAATGTGTGTTGCACTAGGACAAACATGAGCTCTTATACCGCAAAATTCATATCGATTTTTTAAATCGAGTATAAAAGGTATACAAGGATACCGGTTATTAATAAAAACCGGTGTTAATGTGTCTACATTAACATATAAATACTGGTTATTTAAAAAAAATGATATCCATGTGTTTTTTTTACTCGGACACCGGTTATTTCTATAACTGGTTTCTTCTATTTTGATCTTTTATACCCTGATAACATTCCCCGTATGGACTCTGTATCGAAGTCTCTATCCACACCCTGCTTCTAATCGTTTCCATCCATCAACCTTCATCGTCTCCATCTTGGTGCCCCCGACAAGGTGGTCGAACCCTTCCTCTCCTGGTTTCACCGGAAACATGGTCAAATCCCAATCTCTCCTGGTGTCTCTGGCTACGCGTGCAGTCGAATGCCCAGCTCGCATCTCCTAGTGTCTCTGGTAACCCGTTTAAACACTTGGCTTGCCTCTTTTGCGGTCTTCGTCAAACGCCCTCTCCCTTCCTCCAATTTCTGGTTTGTACATCCCTTGGTTGGCCATTATGTCGATTTTGGGGGGATTTTCTTCCTCCGATTTCATGTTTTTGAAAAATAACAGAAGAGACTTGTTTAGGGGAAGAAAAAAAGCCGGACCTGGCCTAACCAGTTTTGTACACATATATCGTGTGTCTTCAGTTGATAATTGATCTGGAAATTTAATTTAAACCACAATTTTGACTCCAAACTATTGAGATCTCCTTAGTGGTTGCAGATGACTTTTATACCCTCCTATGAGATCATGGAACAATGTTATGAGCTGATACAGTGAACTTGATTGTTTGAGCAAATTAATCCACATCTTATACTAATGAGACCATTGTAGATATTTTAGTTATTATACGCATATAAGTGTGCTAATCATATTGCAGAATTGATAATATGTCTTGTGACTTCTTTACGACAAGCTTGTTTGTGATATTCTTCCACTCTTTTAATCGAGCTTTTGTATTTGTGAATGCAGGTCAGCTTGATGTAAAATATTTCAAAAGACTTGCAATTGTTGTTCACTTGGAACACAAATTGGGTATCATCATATCTATGTGATGTAGGGTTTTAAATGCGTACAAGTGAAATTGTAGGAAACGATTTCCTAACATCTAAATGAAGGATCTTTGCATAAATCAATTGAATAAAAATTTAGAAGAAACGATTACCTCTTGATGCATGATTCACCGACAAAGAACGGGGAGATCAAGAGCCTCAAGTGCGACTCCTCTAGTTGGTCCACCCGAGCAAACAACCGGATGCCTTAGAATCAACTGCTAGGTTGAAGACGAAAGGATTCTCCTTGAGAGAGATGTTGTAGAATTCTAGAGAGAAATAAAGTAGTGGATAAGGGTTTCTCTTAGAAAGCCCATCCTTATTTATAAGCCTTCTATTGGACCTATTAGGATAATATCTTAAATATCTAATTAAATATTATCTTAAATTAATAACATCTCCTTATTATTAATAAACTCTATTTCAAAGTTATATCTCATATAACTATATATTATATACTTTATATAATAACTCTCTCATAATATCCAGTCTATAAACTCTTAGGTTGACCTCGTAGGACCCAATTATAATAGCAATGAACTTAATAACACCAAGTCCATAAATCACAGTTGGCTTCTAGCAAAGCACTATGATTCCTAAAATAATCGGATTATGAATCTCCATTAATAGTCCCACTTCATAATCAGTAATTGCAACTTTGATTAAAGGACACAATTCCTTCAATCTCCCACTTGTCCTTAAAACAAGTGTGCAATGTTAAAATTCCCTTGTCACTTAATGTCTAATTTGACTATATGATGAAATTCATCTTTTCCGCCAAATATGTTTCTTGAACTCTTGAGATCGAACTGTCAGTACAGATGATTATCATAATCCATCTGATCATGGCCATGCGTTTTCCACAGTTCTCACTCTACAAGTGGCCGAGACACCATTCCTTTCCAAATGTATCATAGTATACACGGAATAGGAGGACATATTCAATCTTGTAGGAATATAGCTCCCACTTAACTTTTGGCAATCCCAATCACTACTTTTATAACAGCCTGTTACGGTCAGCGTTTAGCAGCATCAAAGATATACCATCAATCAAATGAAGACTATATCATACTCATGTCTAAGGAACTCACTAATCATGAATAATCTTAGAACTCTGCAGTAAGATCCCACAGAAGCCTAAGAACGGTCTGTCCAATATGTATCACCATACATATTTATGTAATTGATTAGACATCTCTATGTACCTATAACACATGAAACCCGGTGTTATCAATCAATCTCACAATATGGTCTATTATTAAGTCATTTGTATCCAAGTTAATGACTAAGACCACTAGCAGCTTAATAATTTCGTAATTTCAGTTCACTTAATGGGGCTTCATCCACCAAAACAGTTTTGATGGACCCATTTGTTAACTACAAAATTATTTGGATACTTTATTCAATTCCAAGCAATTGAATATGAAAATCATATATAAGTCAAGCATGGTTATTAAAATCTAGATCCGGATCTTAAAATCTTACGATTTTACGATCCAATATTGATCTTTGATCCGGATCTATCATTAGAATCTATTCATGTTAAAATCTTACTTTAGATCTTATTGGATCTCATAATATCAGTAGGATCTTACGATTTTACGATCCATGTACGATCCTAACGTTGAACTCTAATGAGACACTAACGCCTATTTGAAAGCCCAATTATTTCACATTTTATCTTTTGTGTGATTAAAATCACTCTATATGTACATCTCTCATACAGTCTTAGCTAAAAATCATAGAAATTTTACTCATGTGTGCGCAAGAGCTAAAACAACCCTAAATGCGATTGTCTATAACATTAAGTCCTATCTATAAATTTTCTGAATCCAAAATTCTAAATATAGTTTAGTGTACATGAATTGATATTCGAAGAATATTTATCGCTTTGAAGTAATGCTTGTAGATTTAATTTTTAGACTTCAAATTTTAGTAGAATTTTTTTAGTACAATGTTTATAGATGAATATAAAATAGTCTTTTATTAATCTTTAAAATCTTACGATTCTACGATCCGATTTTACGATCCGATCCTAAGGGTTACTTGTGATCCGATCCTAAAATCCCGATTTTAATAACCTTGAAGTCAAGTTTAAAAGTGTGTAATAACAATAAACAAGATTTATCATAATACGAATAACGTCTCAATAATAATTAAATTTCCTTGAGACCCTTGGCTCCATACTGATCAGCCATCAAGTGTGAGCCTAGTTATTATCTTGGTAAAAGCATTTGCAATGTTATAATATATGTACACTTTGTACAACTTCACATTTCACTATCAACATAGTGTAGTATCAGCTCTTCAATGACAAATCATCTCCATAAAACAAGAAATCATCTCTAGTTCTTCTCAAGTACTTTGAGATGTTCATGGCTTCTCCTCAATTCTTATCACTTGGTTTGATTTGTATATATTGCACATACTCAAAGCATATGTAACATATGGGTGAGTACAAGTTATTTTCTACATGACATATCTTATGACTGGAGCATAAGGAATCATATTCATCTTTCTCAGTTTCACCAGGTCTCTTAGACACAATCATTTACTGAGATATGAACCATTTTCTTATATGTTATCATATTGAATCTATAAAAGACCTTATCAGTATAATTTCCATGACTCTCAGACCAACAAACTTTAATATCTATCATTATAGACCTTAATGCCTCGTATATACTTAATTTCTTTGAGTTCTTCATTGAAAAATACTTCTCAAGTAATTCCATAACTATATCCAATATACAAATACCAGTGATTTATATGTCATCCACATACAGAACTTAGAATATTATTTTGCTCCCACTAAACCTCTTGTGCTCCCACTAAATTCTAGTAGACACAAGGTTCTTTGTCATATTTGATGAAATCAAACTATTTGATCAATTCATCAAAACGAATGTTCAAACTCTTGAATGATTGCTCAAGTCCATATACAAACTTATTAAGCTTTCATACCTCTAAGTGCTCCCACTAAACTTGTTGTGCTCCAACTAGACTTTTAGAGGACACAAAATTCTTTGTCATATTTGATGAAAACAAACTATTTGATCACTTCATCAAAAACAAAATTTCTAACTCCTGTATGATCTCTCAAATCCATATACTAGCTTCTTAAGCTTTCATACCCCTAGGATAGTCAAGATCTACAAAACCCATAGTTGTATCATCTATACTTACTCTTCTAAATCTCCATTTAGAAAAAGGTTTTGATATCTGGTTGCCAAATCTTATAATCATATTAAGCGGCGGTCACTAGATTATCTTAATGGATTTGATCAAGATCTGTGCCAATATTTCATCATAGTCAATACCATGAACTTGTCTACATCCTCAAGCAACTAATCTTTGCCTTATAGACAGAAACATTTCATCCTGATATATCTTGATCTTAAAGACTCTTTTACATACATTGAGTTTTACCTCATAATGCAAATCTTTCAAGTCACATACTTGATTGCCACATATGTAGTCCAATTTGGATTTCATTTGGAGTTCGAATCCATCATAACTTATTTATAGGTACAACAACAATGTGAATAGTAGCAGGAGGGTTGTCACCAAACTCTAATTCATTTTATGACATCTTACATGTCCTCTTATTGTTAGGTTTGTTGCTCAACTTGAACTTCTTCAAGATGAACATTTATCCCACTTGACTTCTTGGAAAACAAATCTTTTCCGAAAAGGCACTATAGAGGGCAACAAACATTTTATTGTCAATATGTAAACCATGTTTCATTGAAATATCCTATAAATAACTGTTTATTATATGTAGGTAAAGACATGTCAGTTAGTAAACACTTTACTCACGTCTCACTCACTCTAATCTTTAAAAATGACAAGTTAGGAACTTTTCTATGCCATACTTCAGGTGGTGTCTTGTCATCTATGTAGATGGAATCATGTTTAGTGTAAGCAAACAAATTTGAGGGCATATCTTAAAGGGATGTAGGAAGATTAATAAAACTCATCACTGAATTGACTATGTCTCACATTGTTAAGTTTCTTCTCTTTAGATGCACCATTCATTAATGGATTTCTAGTAGCTACATTTGTGAGAAAATCTCACAATGTTCAAATGATGATGAAATTTAAAATTTGAGGCTAGTCACAAGAGTACGCTACTCGAGTTAGCTTTTCATAGAAGAAATCAATATACTAATAGAACTATTCTTAATAATGAAGCCATAATCCTCAAAAGTCAAAATTGAAGTCAAACCAATGGTCTACTGAAAAAAATAACTATTATTAAGTTCTAAGGTTAAACCATAATGTAAAGATAGACAACATTTTCCTATGATGAGTGCAGCAACTCTTGCTTCATCGTTAACACGTATGTCTAGCTTTATCCTTTTCGAACAACTTCTACTTCTTGGTTTCTGCACATCCAAAGTTATGTGAGAACCACAACTGATATCCAATATCCAAGCTGAAGTGTAGGTTGTAAATACTTCAATTTATACCAGAAATGGAACTCACAGTACCATTCTTCTTATCTTCCATATATTTTGGATAGTCGGTTATCCAATGATCCCAAGCCTTGCAATAGAAGCAGTCATGATAATCAATCACCTCTTCCTTGGTGTTGTTTTCCTCAGGTTGAAGAACTTGTTTGTCATTCCCTTGGTAATCAACCACCTCTTCCTTGGCGTTGTTTTCCTCAGGTTTAACAATTGCTTGTCATTCCCTTGGTGATCAACCACCTTTTCCTTGGTGTTGTTTTCCTTAGGTTTAACAACTTGCATGTCTTTCCCTTGGTAATCAATCACCTTTTCCTTGGTGTTGTTTTCCTTAGGTTTGACAACTTGCTTGTCTTTCCCTTGGTAATCAATCACCTTTTCCTTGGTGTTGTTTTCCTTAGGTTTGACAACTTGCTTGTCTTTCCCTTGGTAATCAATCACCTCTTCCTTGGTGTTGTTTTTCACAGGTTGAACAACTTGTTTGTCATTCCCTTGGTAATGATGCTTCTTATGCGAGCCTTTCTTAAACCCTTTTCCTTTGTTGACCATAAGAACATCTTTCTTAGGCTCAACCAAGACATTTTGTTCAGCAGTTCTAAGCATAGCATGCAATTCATTAAGGGTCTTACCCATTTCTCCCATATGATACATCTGCCTAAACTTGTCAAATCCATCATGAAGAGAATCTAGGATCATATCCGTTGCCATCTCAATGTTGTAAGGGTTACCCGGTCTAGCCATCTTGTCAAACAGGCTTATCATGTGGAAAACATGTGGGCCTACTGGTTTTCCCTTATCAAGCTTTCTTTGTAATATGGACTTGAGAGTCTCGTATCTCTCAATTCTAGCCTGATATTTGAATAAATCTCTAAGATTTTTCATTATAGTATAGGCATCCTGACCCTCAAACCTCTGTTGAAGACCAGGCTCCATAGAAGCAAAGCATGAGGCAAGTTACATTTCTTGAACTCTCACAAATTGTCTTGTGTTTTGCCTTATCCTCATCAGATGAGCTTTCAGGCGACTTAGGAATAGGTGTAGTTAGGACTCCCTCTTGTTCCTCAGATGTGAGAACGATTCTCAAACTTCTTTCCCAATCAAAAAAATTGGTGTTGTTTAACTTGTTCTTCTCAACAATTGAGCGGAGATTGATTTTTGGGCTATCAGAAGACATGATAACTACAAAACGGAATAAAACATGCAAATAAATTCTGCTAGACATGCAAAAACTTAAGATCGTAAAAATTATAAAATTGAAAGTTATTGCACATTTTATTCAAATAAATGTCTCTTGTGAGTAAAATGATTCCAAGATCCTATTTTAGATGAAACTCGAGCGTACTAGGGCACTTCCCCAAGTCTCATGTAAGCAAGATAAGTAAACTCTTTACTAATTATAACCCCTTATAATTCTTGGTTGATGGCCACATCTGATGTTAAGTGCATCCTTTACCTCAAGATCCAAAACTAAGTCTTTTAGTCTCTTGTTGAGTGTAACCATATCAAAGAAGCATGCCCCTATTAGACATACCCGCACTAGCCAAATGGTCAAAGAAGGACACCTCGCGAAGGCGAAAACTATCCAACGAATCCCAAAGGCCTCGTGGTTATGACATGGAAAGGCAATCTCAATATTCTTTTAAGGGACTAAGCATGCAATGACTGTCTATCTATAAGTGAATAAAAAGGCATAAACAAACAAGCAAGCATGCAAAGCAAGAGATAATAAAGCATTCACATAATGCAATAATAAAAGTTGGTTCCTAGTATGGCTTCTAAAAGATCTAATCTTCGAAAGTCTTGATATCTTGGATCACCATCCTTCAAGCTTCATAGGATCTTCGTCTTCTTGTATTACATAAATTTTGAAATAAAATACTCTTGCATAAATTTAAATTACAAAAAATACATAACGATGCGTGTACAAGAAAAAATATAACGATACACATATCATATTTATCTATCCTAATTTGGGCCATACTAGTCACCACATGCAATAATATCATGATATATAACAAGCATGCAATTATAACATATATTGTATTATATAAATGGGAGATGCTCTTTATCCAAATAAAAAGCATAAATAATTAATCATATTGACTATTTAGAATTAGAAATGATTTCTCATTATTTCAATTCAATGAAGATCTGAATAAAAATTAATATATAATATTAATTATTAATATATCAAATATAGAATCTAATATTCTTAGATAAAATTTAATTATATTAATTTAAAATTAATCAAATAAGATATCTCTATATCTTATAAATAATTAAATATTTAGTTATCAAATTAAATCTGATTTATTCGATAAATAATATCTATATAAAAAAATATTGGCTTAAATTAACAATAATAAAAGCTGTAAAAAAAATCTGGCGAAGAAGAACTTCGTCTTCTTCGCACCCGCAAACATGGCAGCCAAATTGCCGCCTTCCACGGCTCCGACCTAAATCCGGCGTTGTGGTCGCCAGAAGGCCGCCGTGCACAGCCGCACTCCGCGACCCCGACCCGATTGGACAACCACGGGTACTAGGATGTCTCCGCCCCGATCCGATGGTGGCCACCGTACACAAATCCGGCGAAGCAAAGGCCGCCTTTCGTGCAGTCGGTATGCGGCGCTCGTCTCTGTCCACAGTGGAACACACCAGCCCACGCCGATCCGGTGGTGTCGGAAATTATAACACCGGCGCCTCTTGGCATGGTGGAACCACCCAACCCCGACCCGATCTGGGCTCCAGATCTGGCATCGTCACCGTCAGACGGCTCCGATGGTGTGTCCTTCGTGGTGTCGTGGTGGGTCCGCCGACGATTACCGGAAATTGGCCACATCGGTGCCTTGCCCAATTCACTTTGATGGCATATTTGGTGGTGGGTGATGGCCGCCGTGAACCTTTTGCCTGCTCTCGGTAACAATTACCGAGAGTGGGTGTATATTTTTTTCTTCTTAAAAAAAATCAAACCTTTTGATTCAATTTGACAAATTAATTTTCAATTTCAGAGCTCTTGATTGAATTAAAAATAAAATAATTAATAGCGAATATGCATCAAGGATTAAAATTAAAATTTGATTCATCCAATCAATTTATGCAAGAGGCTCTGATACCACTGTAGGGTTTTAGATGCGTACAAGCGGAATTGCAGGAAACGATTTCCTAACATCTAAACGAAGGATCTTTGCATAAACCAATTGAATTAAGATTTAGAAGAAATGATTACCTCTTGATGCCTGATTCACCGACAACGAACGGGGAGATCAAGAGCCTCAAGTGCGACTCCTCTAGTTGGTCCACCCGAGCAAACAACCGGATGCCTTTGAATCAACTGCTAGGTTGAAGACGAAAGGATTCTCCTTGAGAGAGATGTTGTAGAATTCTAGAGAGAAATAAAGTAGTGGATAAGGGTTTCTCTTAGAAAGTCCATCCTTATTTATAAGCCTTCTATTGGGCCTATTAGGATAATATCTTAATTCTCTAATTAAATATTATCTTAAATTAATAATAACTCCTTATTATTGATAAAATCTATTTCAAAGTTATATCCCATATAACTATATATTATATACTTTATATAATAACTCTCTCATAATATCCAGTCTATAAACTCTTAGGGTGTGATCTCGTAGGACCCAATTATAATAGCAATCAACTTAATAACACCAAGTCCATAAATCACAGTTGGCTTCTAGCAAAGCACTATGATTCCTAAAATAATCGGATTATGAATCTCCATTAATAGTCCCACTTCATAATCAGTAATTGCAACTTTAATTAAAGGACACAATTCATTCATGTGAAAAGTTATTTTTTTCATTATATTTTACTATTTAATGATATGCATGATCTTCCCTTTGCGCTTATGAAACATTTTCCCCTTCAACATGACCCAACTTTAAACAATGACATGTCAACCAAATGGCTAAATAGTTGACGTGAAGATTCCATCTAACAGGAATAGAGGATTTGTTCAATTTATCAGCAAGTTTGATTCTATATATTTTTTTAACAAAAACCTCTTAATTTTCTTTATTTACCTATCAACAACGATCGAGAAGCGATTCTTAATATGCTTTAGATGAAAATGTTTAATCTTTGCCTTCTGACTTATTGTGAAGTGAAGACTGTGCAAGCTAAGGAGGAAAGAAGACTGCAAGAAGACCCTCTGTACTCGTCTGTACACGTGAGCAAGTAACAAAATCTGTTAGTTAGTTAGTTAGAAGTGTGTTGACTAAGCTTGGTTGTTACTAGATGTAATTCTATATTCATTGTTCATCATGTGTGTATATATGTGTCCACTGCTGTATGTAAGAATACATCTCTATTCAGTAATACATTTTAAAAGTTCAAAGTTCATTCACATTTTAGCTCATTGTTCTTCTTCCTCCTCGTGCTTCTCCTTAGTTCCTGTATTCATCTCGTCCCTCAGTTCAAGATTAAGGCCAGTTAACATGGTATCAGAGCAGTAATTAGTGCATCACTCTTGATCTTGCGCTGATTGATCCTGTTTGATTCATTCACTTGCTTTAATCTCTCTAGCAAATCTATTGATCTGTTCTTCTATTTTTTTACTTTCTTGATCGCTCTAGCAAACCTTTTGATCTGCTCTTTTGTTTTTACTTACTTGTTTCATCATGATCAACTCTCTTTTCCGCTGCATACTGTCGAATTTCTTGTTCGATCTAAGATAATCTCATCTAAATTGATCTATGATAAAGATCAATTGAGGTTTCTATCTTAGTCTTCTTAATAATCTCATACTGATCTTGTGTAGTTCATGTTCCCTTTCATGGTAGAAATGACTACTGCACAACCTCCAGATCAGTCCATAACTGCCTCTACTCTTCAAGACCCCTTGTTTATTCATCCATATGATAATTCTGGTGTAACTCCATCGGCCATTACCTTAACTGGTGACAGTTATCGTCGATGGAAAAGGTCCATGCTCAAGGCACTCTCTGTCAAGAACAAGCTATGGACAATCAATGGATCTTTACTAAGAACTGATGATAATGTTGTTCAATGGGATCGTTGTAATGATATGGTCTCAGCTTGGATATTAAACACTGTATCCAAAGACATATATACAACTATAGAAGAATATGACACAGCTGCAGAGATGTGGAGTGATCTGGATGACAGTTATGGACAAAGAAATCATCCTCTTATATTTCAACTTAAGCAGGAAATCGAAGATTGTCGCCAAGGAAACTTATCTCTGAATGACTACTTCACCAAGATCAAAGGCCTTCGGCAACAGCTTGTTGTCCTTACCCCTGTAATTCTCTGCAAATGTGGTAAGTGCACATGTGATCTGGCCAAACAAGCTGAGGAAGCTTCTCTTGAAGATAAGTTGCTCAAGTTTCTAATGGGACTAAATTCGTCCTATGACAGTGCTAGAAGACAGTTGCTTATGGCAACTCCAACTCCTAGCCCTAGTTCTGCTCACTCAATTCTTCTTCAAGAAGATTTGAGCAAAAAGAATTCTAACTCTGTCTCTATGGGACCTCCTATGACAGCTATGAATGCTGTTCATTCCGACTTAAACAAGAAAGGAAAATACACTAATGATAAGGAGAAGAGGGATGTTTGTTCTCACTGTTCTGGCAAGCATAGGGTGGAGAAGTGTTGGGAGCTCCATGGATACCCTACATGGAATTACAAGAACAAAATAGGCCCCCAACATATTCTACTGGTCAACCTAATGCTAGTCATCAAAGGCACAATGGCACTCTAGAGCTAATGTAGTGAATTCTACTCAAAGTTCATCTTCTACTACCTCTCATCAGAATATCTTAGCTGACCTTGCTCATGGAAATTACATGAACAATATTCTTCCAGAGCACAAACAACTCATTGAAAGTTTCTTGTCATATTTGCAACACTCATCTTCCACCTCTGAACCAACTCAATCTCCTCAATCCTATGCAGGTATGCATTGTCTACGTGTGTTTCATTCTAACACTACTTTGTGGATTACTGATAGTGGTGCTACAGATCATATGACATGCACATATGATATTCTAATCAACCCAATTCCTACAACCTCCAACACTGTTATATATCTACCTGATGGAAGTACTAGGTCTATCACACACACTGGTGATGTTAAATTTGGAAACTTAATTCTGCATAATGTGCTCAACATTCCCTCTTTCAAATTTCATCTTCTATCTCTTGCAAAGGTTATGCATGATTCTTCTTATCATGTGCATATGAATCCTGATTTCTGTGACATTCAGGACCCTGCAAAGATGATGACAATTGCTCGTGGTAATTACCAGCATGGATTATTCTACATGGATCCTAAAGCCTCTCTATCTTTCAATAACTCTTCTTTCAATGTTACCAAACTATCTGTTCCTTCAGTTTTTCCAAAAGTTTGTAAGACCAGTATATCTGAATCTGATCTATGGCATATGCGCCTTGGTCATGCTCCTGTTATGAAGCTTAAACACATAGGTGAAATAATTACTATAATGAAATCTACAGATTCTCATGAATGTGCTATCTGTCCTCTTGCAAAACAGACTAAGTGCACTTACTCTCCTAGTATGTCTCATTCTAAATCTGTTCTTGAGATGTTACATATTGATGTCTGGGGCCCCTTTGACAGACCTACTCATGATCATTATAGATTTTTTCTAACTATTGTTAATGACCATAGTAGGGGTGTTTGGGAAATTCTCCTAAAGAATAAAAGTGAAGTTCCTGAAAAATTGAAAACATTCATTCTAATGATGCAAAATCAATTTTCTACTACTGTCAAAGTAATTAGAAGTGATCAGGGTTATGAATTTTTCAATAACTCAGTTACTTCTTTCTTACATTCCTTTGGAATTATACATCAATCATCTTGCATCTATAATCCTAAACAAAATGGTCGAGTTGAAAGACGACACAGATACATTCTTGAGATCTCAAGAGCTCTCATGCTTCAGTCAGGATCTCCTCTATATTTTTGGGGTGAAAGTATTCTAACAGCCACATACATCATAAATTGGCTACCTAACCCCATCCTAAGCAACAAATCTCCTTATGAAGTGTTATACCACACTTTACCTACCTATTCTAATCTAAAAGTTTTTGGTTGTCTATGCTTTGTATCCATAAAGAATCAACCATCTCTCAAGAAATTTGATGCTCGTTCAGAGCCTGCTATATTTCTTGGATATCCCTATGGAATAAAAGGCTTCAAAATCTTTGGTTTGCACAGTCATAAATGTATGATAAGTGCAGATGTTCATTTCTATGAACACATGTTTCCTCATAGAGACTTCTTACCAACATCTTCCTCTCATACTTCTTCGGTCACAGACTCCTTCACTGCTCTATATGAAAATAAAATTATACATATTGTAAGTGATAACAATATTGCCATGGATGACTCCATTGCTGTCTCAACTGAGCAAGGTGATATCTCTACTTCTTCTGAGCAGTGTACTTCTTCTAATTCTCCTTATTCTCTACCTACTCTTCCTCTTCTACTAAGCCATCCAGAACTCACAAACACCCGTCCTGGATGAAGGATTATATTGTTCTTCATGCTCATTCTCCTACTCCTTCTCTTGCTTACAAGCATTTCGTAGGTATTCTTAGCACTATGACAGAACCATCTAATGTAGAGGATGCTCTTAAAGAAAAGGTGTGGTGCACAACTATGCTCATTGAGCTTGCTGCACTTGAAAGAAATAATACATGGACTATTCAACACTCCCACATGGAAAGTCTGTTGTCACATGTAAATGGCTTTACAAATTAAATTTAAAGCTGATGGATCGATAGATAGGCATAAGGCAAGGCTTGTTGCTAGAGGTTTAACACAACAAGAAGGCATAGACTTCTCTAAGACCTTTGCCCCTGTTGCAAGGATGGTCACAGTTCGAACTCTCCTTGCCATTTCCTCAGCCAAATCCCGACCCATTCATCAAGTGGATGTTACCAATGCCTTCCTTCATGGAGATTTGGAAGAAGAAGTCTTTATGGCTTTGCCACCTGCTTATTTTCATCTCAAAAGACTTGAAATTGCCTCTAATGCTCCTTGCTCTCAGGGGGAGTGTCTAGATGAGAACAAATAAGTCATTAGTATGCAAATTAAACAAGTCTCTATATGGTCTTAAGCAGGCTCCTAGGCAATGGTTTGCTAAATTCAGCAATGTAATTATTAAAGCTGGATTTGTTCAATCCTTAGAAGATCACTCTTTGTTCACAAAATTCAAAGGTAACTCTTTCACAGCTCTTCTGATATATGTTGATGATATGGTCATTACTGGTAATGATCCTAGTGAAATCATCAAGTTAAAAGAGCACATGGAAAGACATTTCCAAATGAAAGACTTAGGTGAAGTGAGGTACTTTCTGGGCATTGAAGTTGACAACACCAGTGAAGGCATTACCTTAAATCAAAGAAAATACACCATGGAACTACTAGAGGAATCTGGCATGATGGACTCAAAACCTCTAATGACACCTCTTGACTGTCATATGAAATTAACAAGTGAGGGGGAGAAGATGAAGAATCCTCATCAATATAGGAAAGTCATAGGAAAGCTAATCTACTTGGCTGTGACTAGACCAGATATCACCTATTCAGTCCATGTTCTGTCACATTATATGCAAGAGCCAACTGTGGATCACTGGAAGGCCATAAAGCACTTGCTAAGGTATCTAAAGGCCTCACCAGGACAAGGCCTACTTCTTGCTAAAGACTCTGATCTGAAACTCAGAGCATACTGTGATGCAGACTGGCAATCATGCCCCATCACAAGGAAATCTATATCTGGGTATTGTATTCTTCTAGGGAAATCTTTAATTTCCTGGAGAACCAAGAAGCAGTCTTTTGCAGCCATGTCCGCAGGTGAGTCAGAGTATAGATATATGGCATTTACTAGCTGTGAAATAACATGGTTGGTTAGGTTACTTCGTGACCTTGGACTAGATCAAACTGAGCCTATAGAATTGTTCTGTGACAATCAAGCTGCTCTACATATAGCTAAAAATCCTGTTTTCCACGAGAGAACAAAGCACATTGAGGCTGATTGCCATTTGGTAAGAGAAAAGGTGCTAAAGAAGGAACTGAGTCCCAAGTATGTCAACACTAGAGATCAACTTGCAGATGTTTTCACCAAGGTTCTAAGTCTTGAACAAGCTTACAAATTACTTAGTCAATTGGGAGTTATTGTTCACTATAAGCATGCTTAGCTTGAGGGGGAGTATTGTGAAGTGAAGACTGTGCAAGCTAAGGAGGAAAGAAGACTGCAAGAAGACCCTCTGTACTCGTCTGTACACGTCAACAAGTAACAGAATCTGTTAGTTAGTTAGAAGTGTGTTGACTAAGCTTGGTTGTTACTAGATGTAATTATGTATTCATTGTTCATCATGTGTATATATATGTGTCCACTGCTGTATGTAAGAATACATTATCTATTCAGTAATACATTTTAAAAGTTCAAAGTTCATTCGCATTCCAGCTCATTGTTCTTCTTCCTCCTCGTGCTTCTCCTTAGTTCATGTGTTCATCTCGTCCCTTAGTTTAAGATTAAGGTCAGTTAAAATGACTGATTAATATCAATAGAGTCTAAGAAATGACAGAAAATCCTCATGTGTTTTCATTTGCTAATTATGCAGATGGTTTATAGTTTTCTTAGTGGGTTGTCAGTGAGAAAGTCAGTTGTATAGTGGTGATTGTTAAGTATTGAGTTCAGTTAAGAGTTTGTAGTTAGATAAACTATCTGGACTGTAAAGGAAATGTTATATTTAGTGATTAGACATGGCTTTAAATAATCAAAGTAGTATAACATGCGACATATAGTGTTATGTATATGGACTAGATGGATTTGATAATGCACACATGTAGACATGAGGTATAACTGAAGTTAGATGAAATCTGCATGTATTTTGGAGACATAACTAGATTTTGTACTGAAGAACTTTCTCGACAAGTATACTACAGAATAACTTTCTCGCCAAGTATACCTTTTGATATTTATATAAATTATGAGCTTAGTTTCCCTTAGAATTTGTTTGCATTCAACCACTATCAACAAGATTATCAACATACAAGAGAAATTCGAGTTTGTCTAAGTTCTTTTAAGAGGCGTTTCTTCTATATTCTTTTACAGACTTGTTTGATTTGTTTATTGAATAGAAAGTTTGAATTGGATTCCTTATACCATGTTAGTTAAAAATTATATAATATTTTTTTTAAAATAAATTTAATTTGTTTGTAGTTGATTTCTTGAACTTGAAGAAATTTGGAGTTTGGCTAATGATACGAATGCAAATGCAAAATGGAAAGATACTATGAATGACAGATTATTGAAAGATCATGTTCGGATATGGATACTGAACTCACAGTATGAGTAAATAAGGATGAAGAATTGGGCAGATCGTCCATACGTGATAATTGAGACGGGATACAAGTATTATTATGAGACAGGATACAAGTATTATTGGAATCTGTCTAAAATTCATATGCCTTGTATTTATTGGTAAATGGTAGACTCTTACTTTAGTGCCATGGTAGAATGATAAGATTGAACGTCTCCTTTTTATAGGTCTTATTTAAATGTTTCCCTTTATGTTGTTCTTGTTACTTTGGGTATTATTTTGCAATTTACCACAAGATGAGACTATTTCATGTAAAATATCTTTTAGACTGCCTCTGCAAAGGACAATAAAAAACCAGAATATGAAAACATTGTTAAAACTTTTTGGTCAATAAATTGTGAAAGTTCTTTTATGTTTAATTTATATATAAAACAAAGAAGATTAAAAAACCTACTGAAAATATGGAATAAAAATTGTAATAATAATAATTATAATCAACTTCAAACTACTTTAAAAAACCTTTCTAATATTCAAATTGAACTTATCAATGATCCTACAGACCAATTTTAATTATGAAATTTAGAAATATGACCATTAAATATAATGCTTTTTTATCCTTCCAATATAAATATTGTATTCAAAGAGAAAAAGTTCAAAATTCCTTTTATATGGATAAAACACAAAATATGTCCAATCTCTGGACAAACAAAGAGCGTTTAAACAAAAAATTATAAGTTATATTTCTTGGAATGATATACAGACTTCAAATATGAAACAAATTAAAGAACTGATAACGAAAGATCTCCAAATAAGATTTAACCCTCAACACATACATTCAATTTCAACTCATGATTTCAAAATAACTATGAAATTAATAACTAATGAGGATGACATATATCTATTAAAACGTCCAAATGATGTGGAAACAAAAAATTATAAAAGATCTTCCAAAAAATAAAACTTGTGGACCTGAAGGATTTCCAGCAGAATTTATCAATCTTATTGAAATATAGTTGGTAAATCTATTATTAAATCTGTTCAAGCTTTCTTCCACAATGGATCTTTATTAGCTGAATCTACTCATTCCCTTATAACTTTAATCCCCAAAAATTCGAACCTCAAACAATTAACCATTATAGGTCAATTAGTCTTTGTAATGCAACTTACAAAATTATTACAAAATTTCTAGCAAATAGATTACAAAAAGTATTATCAAAATTAATTAATCCTTTTCAAGGTGCTTTTGTACAAGAGAGATTAATTCAAGATAACATTCTAATTGCTCATGAGATTTTTTATTCTTTTCATAACAAAAAGAAGAGTTCACGTGGTTGGATGGCTATCAAAATTGACATGAAAAAAGAATATGATAAACTACAATGGCCTTTGATTGAAACTATGTTAATCTCTTTTGGTTTTTCTACCCAATGGATTTCGTTAACTATTAAATGCATAACATCATCCTCATTTTCAGTTTTAATTAATAATGAACCTGGTCCTAGATTCACTCCAAAATGTGGACTTAGAAAAGGTGACCCAATAGCCCTTTTTATTTTTGTACTAGCAATGGAATATTTAGTAAGATATTTAACAATTGAATCTCAAAAAAGAACACATAGAGTAGGTATTAAAATTTGTAATCAAGGTATATGTATCCCGTTCTTAGGATTTTCTTATGATACTATTATTTTTGCGAATGCAAATCTTAAAAATGCTACATATATTAGAGAAATGTTAGACAATCTTACTAAAATATCAGGCTTGAAAATTAACTATGAAAAAAGTTCTATACAATTCTCCAGAAATACCGCAAATACAAATAGAAACTTAATTGTTTTGGCATTACAAATTCGTATAACAACAACTACGGAAAAGTATTAGACACACAATCAAAATGGAAAAAAAAATCCCATGGGAAGGCCTTTTAATAGGGGAATTCTAGAGAGGGTCTCTCCCTCCTCTCTCTAGAATTAGGGGCTGGGTTAGGGCCTCGTCGGTGGTGGCAGGAGATCACGTGGTGGGAGGCGATGTACATAGGGCGTTCCCTTGGGTGTTCCCGAGGGCTTCTTCAACTGACTTCCTTCTCCTACTTCTCTGCATCACTACACTAACCTGCTCAATCCTCCGATCTCGATTCAAATGGCACATGCAAGTGTATGCAAGGCAAATTAACACTCTCCCTCATCCTCTTATCAGATATGTACTGCTCCCTCACCCCTCTCTTCAATTTTATGTTCAATTTGTACTTCTCATTAGTTCTTTAGTGAACCCTTTCATATGGCTATGGATGGCCCTTTCGATGATACAGTTGATTTTATGTTTCCAGTTCAATTCATGTTGCAGCCCATACCCTTCATCATTTTCTTATTGGAAATTTTATGATTCTGAACTTCAATCTCACATCTAGGGTTTATGCATCTCAGGAATTCGGGGCTTTTCCTTTTGATATGTTCAATTTCAATTTCTCGATATTCAAACTGAAAAAACATCAATCTAACCAAGGAGAAATCATATATATTTGGGGTATACCCAATATCTTTGTTTCTAGGTTTTTCAATCATAATTATCAATAATTGGTTTCCAATATGTATATATGGATTTTGAGCTATCAAATATCCATATCATATTTATTTTGTTTGTCTGGAACACAAAAGTCAGATAAATCCTTTGTGTCCTTTCTCTCGATTATAGATACTAACTGTTGCTCCTTAATTGGAGTAACTTTTGACAGGAGAATCTGGATGATTACTATTTACGAACTCTATGCTGCTAGCCTCAACATTTCTGTTGGCAGCAATGATGGATGGTCTCACAAATATGGTTTGAAGTTCTCTGTTCTCCCACTCAAGGGAGATTTGTTGTCATCTAGTTGTGATCAGTGCATTTGGTTACTCACATCTTTCAAATTGCAAGCTGTATGCAACTTAACCATTACCCACCTCATAGATTAATGGTCCTCCAAAGTAGGGTTGAGTTTCTCTGGCATGGATTTTCTGAGTAACTTACTACCATCCAGGTATGTTTATCTACCAAAGCATCAATCTTGGCTAGTTTATGCATTTCTTCTTTCCAATACTAGAATTATAGTTGTTAATTTCATCCTCAAACTTCAGTGTGATTTCATAATAGTTCTTTATATTATTGGAAAAGGATTATGCTCTAGCTTTCCACTCACTTCTGTCCACTTGACGATGCCAAAATGGTCCCTATGCTTGTCAAAATAATATTTATAAACCTCATTAACTTCTCTACAAGTAGAGTGGTAAGCAAGGATCGATCCCACATTGAGTCAGGTATTCAATTCTTATGTAATTAATATGGTCAACTTTATTAATGATAAAAAGGGGGAAGTTGGATTCATGCTAAGTTACTAACCTAATCTAGGAAAGCAATAGAGAAAATACCTTATTCAGTGGGTATCCACACAACAGAATGGTTGGTTTGATCATAGACTTCCTATTTACCAATCAGGTTCATCCTATCACTTTATATATTACGATTGTCCTAATCCATGTACTAGAGTTGCTAATTAGGTCAACTAGTCCTAATAGCACCTTACCTACCAACCAAGCCCTGATACTATGAAGACTAACTCCTAGGCAACATTAAGTTAATGAATAGATAGGAAAGTGTATTCCCCTTGGCGCCTACACCTCATTAATCTCCACATCCCTACAAGCCCAACTAGTTCAAGTATTGATTTGTGCCACTAAGTAGGCAAGGTTCTACAACTAGGATAAACCAGGCCCTAGATATATGAAATAGATCTATAAATCTAGGTGATCAATCTAGATAAACAAATCACAATCAATTACAAATATAAATAAGAGATTAAAATAACTCAAATAATATATCTTCATTAGAACCAAGGGAGAAAGTCTACAAACCAACCATCCACATGCTTTAACCTGGAGAATAATGAGAACTCTCTCTACAAACTCTCTAAATTAACTAGAACTAAACATGAAAAGGAGGCAAGCTCCCCTCCCTTATTTATAGAAGAGAAAAACCCTAAAAACAACCTAAAGAAGCCCAAGCCCGTAGCCCAAGTGAAAGTAGGTTAAAAGGCCCAAAACAATCCCGCAAGAGAAGAGCAATCCGCGGATGAAAACCCACGGCGGCGCGGTCACGCTTCTTTCGGCGCGGGCTAGTCTGCCCCAGTGAGCAGTGCGCGGTTGCGCCTATATGGGCGCGGTCGCGTCCCAGGTTCTGCCGAATAGCAAAGTCGGTAAAATCTCCATAACTTTTCACTCACAACTCCGATTGCCTCATCTTTTGAGCTCCTTAAATTGGAATCACCTCAATCGGACATCGGATCATGGAGAACAAGCCATCTTAACTCAGCTCAACATCTCAGTACTTCTTCTCGCGTGCACGAACTTGCTTCGTCCTTTGGCCGTTTCCTCTTCGGTCTTCACTCGAATGTTTGTATCCCTCGTGTTTAAAATCTGCTCCTCGTGAGGTCCGTAACACACTAATACGCTCCAAATCATGGCCATTTTGTCTATGAACGATGCTAACGACCACCATTTACGTTGTATTAAATGTCGCTCATCATACCCCCACACTTAAACCTTGCTCGTCCTCGAGTAAGCTGCACCTAACTCCCGGGCGATCTCAGAGAGTATGGATGTCATGAATGCGGTGGTCGTCGAATCAACACTTAAGCTCCTATGTACCTACAATCATCAAAGCAAGGAGCGTAGACTCCGACTCTACTAAAAATAATGCAAGACTCGATAAAACTCTAAATTGACTCAATAATGGCATCGATCATCCCCCCTTAAATTCGAGCTACACTTAATCCTACAAAAGTGCATGAAAATGAATCTCTAAATTATGCAACAGATGTCTTTATTCGGATAATATACAGAGGATGGTAAAACCAGATCAAAAATAGGACAAATTCTCAATTGACATGCTCAAATTCATGAAAAGAATGCAAAATTTCCCACGTCACAAGAAAGAAATTAAACCAAGTATTAACTCTAACAAGTCCAATTGTAATCTTCTAATGTTCTTTTTCATCCTACACACACAAATTATTGCGCACCCAATTATTTTCTTTTTAGGTAGAACCTGTTCATTTTATGGTTCAAGCTACTATGAAACTCTTTGATTAATAGGTCTTGAAGGATCGATCCCTTGGGTCTATGTTTCACACCTCGGGCATCGTGTGCTCTTTTGACTTTCTTTTACTTAGAGCTCGCTCCTTTATACTTTTCTTTACAATTTTTAATTTTCCATTTTAATGAAGAATGACGAGAACAAAAATCTAAAATCAATATGGTAAAAATTAGAGAAAAGAGGGTAATCATGCAAACTTGCTTTTGGACCTAGTGCATCCTAATCATAAACTACATTCTCAAGTCAAAGTCCTAAAATTGATAAATCATATCATCATCATACATAATTGTAATATCAACAATCAAAGGCATAATAAAAAGATTCAAACTCAACGTACCATTATAGAACTTCACAAAGCATCAAATAAGGGGAAAATATGATAGCCGACTCTAAAACTGCGAATAAGGAGAAAACTGACTCAACAATTTAAAAAACAAGGATAGTTAAGATGTAATATCCCTCCCCCACACTTAAAGTTCACCATGTCCCTATTGCGAAATAGAGGACAAGGATAAAAGATAGATGGAAGTGGAAAGATACCTCTTTTTAACAGGGTGCCTCCCGAGCAACACCTTGATTAAAGTCCTAGGCTCGATTTCATCCATATCCCCTGCAAGTTCAGCAGGTAAACAATTAGTAGAATGGGTCTTGACCATAAATTGGTCAACACCAAATTCAATCAAATTTCAAATGCAAGAAAAGAAGTTTATACTCCCCGACAACGGTGCCGAATTTGGCGAGGCCAAAATGGTCACTATGCCTGTCAAAATAATATTTATAAACCTCATTAACTTCTCTACAAGTAGAGTGGCAAGCAAGGGTCGATCCCACAGGGAGGCAGGTATTCAATTCTTATGTAATTAATATGATCAACTTTATTAATGATAAAAAGGGGGGAAATTGGATTCATGCTAAGTTACTAACCTAATCTAGGAAAGCAATAGAGAAAATACCTTATTCAGCCGGTATCCAAAGAACAGAATGGTTGGTTTGATCATAGACTTCCTATTTACCAATCAGGTTCATCCTATCACTTTATATATTACGATTGTCCTAATCCATGTACTAGAGTTGCTAATTAGGTCAACTAGTCCTAATAGCACCTTACCTACCAACCTAGCCCTGAAACTATCAAGACTAACTCCTAGGCTACATTAAGTTAATGAATAGATAGGAAAGTGTATTCCCCTTGGCGCCTACACCTCATTAATCTCCACATCCCTACAAGCCCAACTAGTTCAAGTATTGATTTGTGCCACTAAGTAGGCAAGGTTCTACAACTAGGATAAACCAGGCCCTAGCTATATGAAATAGATCTATAAACCTAGGTGATCAATCTAGATAAACAAATCACAATCAATTACAAATATAAATAAGAGATTAAAACAACTCAAATAATATATCTTCATTAGAACCAAGGGAGAAAGTCTACAAACCAACCATCCACAGGCTTTAACCTGGAGAATAATGAGAACTCTCTCTACAAACTCTCTAAATTAACTAGAACTAAGCATGAAAAGGAGGCAAGCTCCCCTTATTTATAGAAGAGAAAAACCCTAAAAACAACCAAAAGAAGCCCAAGCCCGTAGCCCAAGTGAAAGTAGGTTAAAAGGCCCAAAACAATCCCGCAAGAGAAGAGCAATCCGCGGCTGAAAACCCACTGCGGCGCGGGCTAGTCTGCCCCAGTGAGCAGCGCGCGGTTGCGCCTATCTGGGCGCTGTCACGTCCCAGCTTATGCTGAATAGCGATGCCTGTAAAATCTCCATATCTTTTGACTCCCAACTCCGATTGCGCTCATCTTTTGTGGTCTTCAAGTAAGCTTCAATATATACGTCCTAGAATTGGAATCACCTCAATCGGACATCGGATAAGGGATAGCGAGTCACCTGAACTCATCTCAACATCTCAACACTTCTTCTCACGTGCACGAACTTGCTTTGTCCTTTGGCCGTTTCCTCTTCGGTCTTCACTCGAATGTTTGTATTCCTCGTGTTCAACACCTTTTACTTGTGAGGTCCAGAACACATTAATACGCTCCAAATCATGTCCATTTCATCTATGAATGATGCTAACGACCACCATTTACATCGTATTAAACGTCGCTCATCACTACTCCATCTTGCTGCATCGAATTTTAGTTAATTGCTTAGGTTACATTTCTCAGCATGCTCATATACATTACTCCAGTCAAAATCCTCATCTAGTTTTCCATATAATTCATCATTATATACTCATATGAATCACATAGATGTGTCCACTTTTCCTCTTTGTTATCTGCTACATATAACCCATGTTCTTCTTCATTTATCTACATCCTCAGACTCTTTCATCCTTAATTCTTTAGTTCATTATTATCTGCAAACTTTGTGTGCCACTGGTTTTTCATGGACTCTCTTCCCTTTGTCTTTTACACTATTTTTTTTACTCTACAAATCCACTCACAATATTGTAAAAATCCTTCTAATCATTACTTGTCAATCAAACATTCTTTTTCCCTTGAAGGTCCTAATGTGGGTATTGCGTGCTCAAAACTTATTTCATAAGTATTACTTATGCAGCTTTTTAACCCCACCTTTCTGCCACCCCTTTACTGTGGTATGCAAAATCTTTTTTCCCTCATGCATAAGGTTTTGGAGATCTACTTGCAGGTTTTTTATGTTGTTACATGCAAAAAGTACAAACGTGGCTTTTTACTTGGCCTTATTTGTTCCTTCCTTTACATACCTCTTCACATTCTTCACTTCTTTAGCATTCACTTGCTCTATAAAGGTGACAGTTGTCCATTTAGTTTCTAATGCACTAACCCACTACCATACCCCATATAATCCCTCTATGGAAAATGAAAAGTCCTACTCTCATGCCCTCGTTGATTACCCATATGGTTCCAACCTCTACTCTTTGCAACACTACCCTGATGTTGAGACTGGATCCATCTATGGCATCACTGAACCGTACATGATGTTTGCCAATACAAATCCAACATCAGTCTCCTCTCTTCAAGAAACTCCTCATCAGATGGAGGACATGCACGCTCATGCTCAGGAAGTCCCCATGCAGACCAAAATAAAGACATACAAGGTAACACTCATACCATAATCCTCTTCCAACCCCACCACAAGTGTCCATGGAGGAAATATTTGTTCAGGAATCTGTTGCTTTTACATCAACTCCTCTCATTCCCCATCTAATTCCATAAGTTCAGGAAACACTTGATAAACTTACACACTTCTCTCTTATTATAAGAGTAGTTAATGTTTTTTTTACTCCCAAACCGTCGTCAGTTGGCTTAGGAAAGCTTGGAGGGTGGTTAGTGGTGAAACAGAACTTTATGAGATTGGTACTTTATGGATTATCTTTACCTTTGCCAATCGAGAAGCTAGGGAATGGGAGTGGCATAATAGGACGTATCATGTGTCGGGAAAAATTGTGTTAGTTCTCCATTATCACTCCACCTTTAACCCTTTCACTCAAGAAATAAACAACATTAATCTTTGGGTTCGAATTCCCCTGCTGCCTATCTACTTGATCTCTATCCCTGCTATCCAAATCATACTGCAGATGAATGGCCTTGGCTCAATCATCCGTATGGATGATATTTCTAATCAAGGAATAGAATGAAATTCACTCGGTTTCGTATTAATGTTAATGTGCCTAGCTCAGGTAAATTCCCTGGTGTTGTGACATTTCCGGGGGTTCGTGGTGAACCATATACATTACCTATGTGGTACGAGGGATTTTCCAAGGGTTGTAACGTTTGTGTTTCACCCCATCATTCTCTGGATGTTTGTCCGCTTAACAACCTTCGCATGTCCCCTTTCAACATTGATATAGAGATTGACCTGTTCAAATATGCTCAGGCTGCTGCGTGCATGCAAACCTTTATGAGAGGAAACTTTACCTTTGAACCTGTTATTTGTAACTCTGACACTCGTCCTAGCTTTGTTCAAAGACGATTCACTGATCAAACCTCTACCCAGATTCCATTGTCTATGTCGGGAGTACCCTTCACTCGTTTCATGGGGATGAACCAGAGGGTTATTCCTGGACTCAACATCATACCTAACCTTTCTGGACCCTCTAATTTGAACAATCATGTCTACTGTCAAGCTGACCCTAAAGATAGTTTCAATACTCATGTTACTTCTGCTCAGAATCTCCGTAGCATGATATACTCTACTACTACGTCTATTCCTGAAACCCCAATCCAGTTCAACAACCACAATGTCATAAGCAACCAGCATACTGCAACCCCTATCACTAGCACCACTACCCCTCTGATTGCAAGTATTCCCATGACCATCCCCTCCAAAACCGGTGATTCCAACTTCCAATATGCCAATTCTCATATCATAGTTAGTAAGAAGCTCAAGGGTGTAGTAATCATTTCTACCACGGAGGAAGATAATTCCATCTCGGACCACGATCCTTCTGCTTCCTCTACAAGGAAAAGGAAGGCTATGGATCACTCGTCTCCAACATCTCCATGAATCAATCCCACAACCAAATCAAGGGAAGGTAAGGCTATATTAAATTTCCAGTTATGTGTTCTAGGTAATATTCCTCTTCCGTCTTATGTAGGTATTTATCCTAATATCTCTCATGATGTGATTTACCAAATATGTAATGAAACAATGAACCTGGTTTGTTCCCATGCGTGGGAAATTCTGCTCTCTAATACCTCTAGGATACATGTTAGTGGGGGTGCTTTTGGTAATACTCTTAACATGTACGAATGGGAGCCTGCCATTCTTGATCTCAACAGCTGCTTGCAGTCCTTGCTTCAATCTGTATGGTACCTTCCCATTCATATTTTGCATGTTGATATTATGATAGGTTATCCCTTGATTTGGAAGTTAAATGCTATTATATTTCATGTGTAGTTGTTTATTATAAATTGACATGTTCTTATATTTCTTCTTTCAGATTCTTTTCAATTCCAATCTCTAATACTTAACAATGATACCTTAGGGTATCCTTTTCATTGCGCTCTTGAGCACCTTTGGCTAGGAATTCAAATTGTTATACTATGAGGATTGCCTATTGGAATTGTCGTGGGTGCGGAGACCGGATTTTTGGACTGAAATTTTGTTTGTCAAAAAACAAAATCTCCTAGATATGATTTGTCTGGCAGAAATAAAATCAAATATATTACCTAGTAAGAATTTCATTACTAAATTAGGTTTTAAACACATTATAATCAGTAATGCAGATGGCTTTAAAGGTGGTCTCTGAATTTTACTTGCAAATACTATTGGTTCTAATTACATATCCACCATAAATAACAATAACAACAATCTTATCATTTTAGAATACAATAACTCAACCATTAAGTTCAATATAGTTTTTTTATATGCTCCCTCAGCAGAATCCTAAGATTGATTTCTGGTCACAATTACATATAATACTAAGTGACCTTCAAGATCCGTTTATCATTATTAGAGATTTCAATGAAATTATGGATGTTGACAACACATGGGAAGGTATTCCTCCACAACCCCATTGATTTTCTAAATTACTTAGCCTTGCAAATAGGTTTGGTCTAACGAACTCATCCTTCTTAGACTTTCCTTTTACATGGAGAAAATCCAAATTTTAGTAATACAATTATGGAGAGACGTGGTAGATGTCTGTTTCAATATCAAAATCATAATTTTTTTCAAACTCATTCATACTAAACATCTCCCCTTCACTTCATCAGATCACTGTTGAATTATCATACAATTAGGCCATAATTGTAGCTATAAAAAATTCCCCTTCCGCTTTGAAAATGCATAGATTGACAACCCAGACTACATAAACAATGTTAAGAAAGCATGGTCCTTGGATTGTGAAGGCTCTTTTATGTTTAAATTATACATGAAACAACGACATCTTAAAAACCTTTCTAAACTTTGGTCCAGAAAACATTGTCATAATAATCATACCTAACTTGCTACAACCTGCTTATCCATGGAAAATATTCAACACTCCTTTTTACAAGATCCCTCAAACTTATATCTCCATAATAAATATAAAATCATGACTCAAAAATATAGTAGCCTTCTTAACTTCCAACATAAATTCTGGTCACAATGACCTAAGCTTCAAAACACGATCTCCATGGATAAGAACACTAAGTATTTCCAACAAGTGGCTAAAATTAGAAGTATAAAGCAAAAAGTTTTACAGTTCACCTGCTCAGATGGACTAGTTCATAAAGATAATCATAATATAAGGCAGGCCATTACGACGGACTTACAAAAACGATTCCAACCGATCCACATAACTCCTCTCTCAAACCAAGATCTCCTTATCATTCCTGCTATTATCTCTGCCAATGATAATTTATCCTTATGTGCTCAACCGTCTAAGGAAGAAATTAAAGTCATTATGAGTCAAATGCCTCAAATAAAACTTGTGGCCTTGATGGTTTTCCTGCTGAATTTTATCAAGCCTACTGCCAATAATCCAAACATTGGTTGTTAAAGCCATTCAAGCTTTCTTTCATTCACACTCTCTATTAGCCGAATGCGCTCAGTCCTTTATCTGCCTTATTCCCAAAAATGAAAATCCACAAACTATAAATCATTATAGACCCATCAGTCTTTGTAATACAACTTATAAAATAATTACGAAATTTTTAGCAAATAGATTACAAAGCCTTCTCCCTAGATTAATTTCTCCTTTTCAAGGAGCTTTTACTCAGGATAGATCTATACAAGATAATATTGTTATTGCTCATGATTTTTTTATTCCTTCCATAAAAAGAAGAAAGGATCTAGGGGTTGGATGGCAATTAAATTAGATATGGAAAAGCTTACGATAAGTTACAATGGAAATTTATATCTGACATATTCAAAGGTTTTGGATTTTGCCCAAAATGGATCTCCCTGCTTATGGCATGTACAACATCTGCCTCTTTCTGTCCTTGTTAACAATGAATCCAGGCCTATTTTCAAGCCTAGTTGTGGACTCCGTCAAGGAGATCCAATTGCGACCTTTATATTTATTATCTCCATGGAATTTCTAGCTAGAAAACTTACCATTGAATCCAGAAAACAAAATCGTAAAGTAGGCATTAAGATAACAAAAAATGGTATATGTATACCCTTCTTAAGCTTTGCTGATGATATTTTTGTAAATGCGAACATTGCTAATGCTCGTTACATTAAAAATACTTTAAATCACCTTTTAAATGTATTTGGATTAAAGATTAACTATGACAAAAGTTCAATACAATTCTCAACTAACATTCAAAATAATACTAGAATGGTTATAGTTTCTGTTCTTCAAATTCGTATTACAACATCTATGGAAAAATATTTGGGCATTCCCATTGTAGCAGGTAGATCTAAGAATGAATATTTATATCCAGCTTACATAAAAAACTTTCTAGCTAGAAAGCTAACAATCTATCTCAGGCAACTAGAACTGTATTAATACAATCTAATTTAATATCCAAAACAAACCATCTGATGCAAAGCTTCTTCCTTCCAGCTAGAATTCATAAGAAGATAGATGATATAAACAAATCTTTTTTCTCGAGCAAATTTTCTTCTTCATATAGATCTCTTAAATCTTGGGACTCTATTTGCAAGCCAAAATCAATAGGCGGTATGGGTTTACATAAAGCAAAATTTTATAATTCAGCTCTCGAAATGAAATTACTTTGGAAACTCCTATCAGATAACAATAGTATTTGGGTTCTACTTATTAATGATAAATACCTGCACAGTTGTAATATTCTTAATTATCAAAAAGAAAAATAAACAATCATGTCAGTTCTCAAGATTGCTTATCTTGAGAAAAGAGTTTCAAAAAGGTATTTTTGGATAGTAGGTGACGGTAAATCCATAAACTTCTAGAATGACAACTGGAATGAAAATTTAACCCTAAAACATTATTTCAATCCTAATATTCATAATGAAATCATGAAGGTTGAGGAATTTATATTACAGAACCGTCAATGGAACCTTCTCAAATTAGCAATATATTTTCCTACTAATATAGTTACTATTATTAGATCAATTCATTTACCAATGTCAACTATAGAAGACAAAGTAATTTGGAAATATTCTACTTTTGGTGAATTCACAACTAACTCATCTTTACACTCTTTCAACAATTTAGGCTCAATTTCCATGGACACGATTTTCTCTAAGATTTGGAGGCTATCTATTCCTCCAAAAGTTTAAATTTTCCTTTGGAAATCGGTTTCTGACTGCTTGCTTACTACAGAAAGACTTAATAGATTCTATAACAGAGTTTCTAACTACTATATTCATTACAGCGAAACAACAAATCACTTCTTTTTTTAATGTCCAATGACAAAACATATGATTACAAGCCTAGAAACAAAATTTGGATATCGCTTCTCTATTTAGAGTACAAATACTTTTAATTACAATTTAGATTACTTTTTACAACATAATAATAAACCTAATGTTTTGTGTTTTCTTTGGTATGAACTTCAAAAAGTCAGAAATAATAAAATCTTTAATGCGCAAAATATACAATCCAACTCCCCGGCTGATACGACATTTTTCCACAACAAATAGTGGGAGTCTTCAAAACTGTTCAATAGCATCAAAACCAAATCATGCTCCAACAAGGGCATAACGAAAAGGAAAAATGATAAAGGCTGGCTTAAACCAGAAAATCAATGGATTAAAATAAATTTTGATGCTTCTTGTCGCATTAATGGAAAGTCTTATACTTCTTATATTATACGTAATCAAAATGGCAATATCATAAACATAAACAGGAAGGAAATCAAGATGCATTCGGTTCTACATGCAGAGGCTTTAGCTGCCCCTGATGTAGTGTCTTCGGTCTCCAGTACTGACTACCACAAGGTTATCTTCAAAGGTGATAACCTAATCTTACTCAATGCCATCAGAGGCGTGTGGAAGGTCCCATGGTGTATCATGAACATTGTTCAAGATATCAAAGCAGCGGCGAAGCGGTTTCAAGAAGTAAAGTTATTCCATTGCTTCAAAGAAGTAAAGTTCAATTTTAGTACTAAAACAGCGATCAAGAAGTAAAGTTCATGATACTGAGGATGTAAAAAGGCATGGAAGAAAAGTTCTTCCATTGCTTCAAGAAGTAAAGTTCTTCTAGATATTGAGGATGTAAAAAGGCATATATTTCTCTTTACACTTCCTGATTCTGATATCAGGACATGGAGAGGTAGACTGTGTAGTACACAATCTCCTCTCTATACTTTCCTTAGGCGTTTTTTCAGCATTATCAATTGTGATAATGCGGGTTTGCCCTCTGGTTAGAGGGATTCCCAATGTTGACCTTGTATAAAAAACTACAGAAAACTATTTAGGTATTCCAATTATAGCATGTAAACTAAACATGAATGTTTTGAATATGCGAACAACAAATTGAAAATGCAACTTTCAAATTGGAAAACTAATAATTTATCGCAAGCGGGTATATCTGTTCTCAAACAATCAAACTTAATTTCACAAACTAACTATTTAATGCAAAATTTTTATCTTCCAACATGAATCCACAATAAAATTAATGACACTAAAAAAAAAATGGAACAAAAATAATCAATCATCTAGAGCTTTAATCTCATGGGATAATATTTGTAAGCAAAAAATTGTGGTGGAATGAGTCTTCAAAAAGCATCTAACATAAATATTTCACTACAAACAAAACTCATTTGGAATATTGTAAATAAAGATAATAACACTTGGTTTAAAATAATTACAGAACACTATCCTAAAAACAAAAATATTTTGAAATATAATAAACAAAATAAACATTCTTGGCAATTTGGGACTATTACATTTACGTGATATTTTCAAAAAAGGAATTTTTAGGATAATTGGTAATGGTGATAAAATTAGCTTTTGGAATGATAATTGGATTCTCAATAATAATATTAATGTTTACTATAACCCTATAATTCATGACATTAATTTAAAAGGATCAGATTTTATTACAACATATAAGAAATGGGACCCCATTAAATTTCCAATGTATCTACCTATCAATATAGTTAATCAAATCATTAAAATTCACATTTCATATCATAACATTGGACACAAATTGATATGGAGTTTATCAAGTTCTGGATATTTTAGTACTAAAACAACGATCAATTTAACTCAACATAATAATATTAATCAAAATTATTCAATTTTTAATAATATTTAGAATCTTAATATCCCTCCTAAAATAAAAAACTTCATTTTGAAAGCCCCTTCAGATTGTTTACCAACTATAGAAAGATTAAATAGATATTTTAACAAAGTTCCAATTTTTGTACTCCCTCAAAAATGGACCTATAGAAACAACATCACATTTGCTTTTTAATTTTTCGGTAACTATTAATTTGATGAATATATTAAAATAAAAAACTAGTATTGATATTATTATTAAAAACACTCAAAATTTTATAAATGATATTTATTATTTTATTAAAAATAATAAAGCTCATGAAATTACGTGTTTTTTATGGTTTGATATTTGGAGAAATAGAAATAACCTTATTTTTATGAAACGACTATATGTACTCTTTATTTTGTCTAAATGCACTCCATTTTGTACTCTCAAGTTGGGAGTGCATGTATTGCACGCTCAAATGGGGTATGCTAGGGGTACAGTCGAAAGGAGAAATTCCAACATAATAAAGAGTAGAGGCCTTTCCACACCCCATTTGGGCGTGCTTGTTTACCAGTGCCGAATCTTGCACGCCCTACTTGGGCGTGCTCTTACACGCCTTGTTTTGGTGTGCTCTTGCACGCCTTGTTTTGGCGTGCCAAATTTTCGTTCCCATAATTCCCTAGCACGACCGATTTGGGCGTGCAAACCTTGCACTCCTCATTTAGGAGTGCAAAAAGGAGTGCATATAGACAAAAAAAGAAATACATATAGACAGTCCCTATTTTTAATAAGAAACCTTTACATTCTCTACCTATAGAAATAACTTTTATTCAATACCATTCTTGGATGTCTTCTAACAATTTTAACAATCTCATTCATAATAAGAATAATCACAACAATATATACAAACATGGAAAAACATATCTAATTGGAAACTACCTCTTGAAGTATGGATTAAGATAAATTTTGATGGTTCTTTTTGTATAGATGTAATTCATATATTGGATATATATTTAGGGACAATAAAGGAAAAATACAAATATTAATCACAATAAAGTTAACCCTTCTTGTCATTTACAAACATTGCTATAACGGCTCTGTATGCAATTAAAACTGTAGTTGCATTAAAACTAGATAAAATTATCATAGAACGTGATAGTTTAATATTAATAAATTCAATAAGGAAGATTTGGCAGGTACCATGGAGTATAAAGAGCATAATTCAAGACATTGAGGAAGAACTCAAGAACTTCAAGGAAACTAAAGTTTTTCACTACTTCAGAGAAAACAATAATGCAACGGACCTTCTCGCTTCAAAGGAATCAGAAGGAGTAGATTTGGATTATGATTAGATATTATTAACATTTGTAACGTACATGATGACTATATCAGGGTTCTGCGAGTCTTATCCTTAGTTTTATTTTTAAAATTTGTAAGCATTATCGCTTATGATAATGAGGGATTGCCTCCGAGGGATTCCCTTTGTTGACCACAAATTAAAAAAATCTAAAAAAAATGAAATGTCTCCCTACCAATACCACAAAATTTGAACACGCATACAAGTTTTTGGAAACTAATATTCGTGTTCAGTTTTTTTCTGAAAACTATTGACATGGAATAACGGTATCCGTGTAAGTTTTATACCGGTTTTTTAGAAAACCGGTATCCAAGCTTTCATTCCGACTGAATAGATACCCCTTAAGAAACCCGTATCCTTAATGTAAAATAACCGGTATAAGAGCCTGTATTTTGTACTAGTGTTGGTTTGGTGCTGGGTTGTGGTGGAAAATTCAATTTATTTGCACAAATTTCATTTCGGTTGTGTGGCAGTCCGTTACACTGCCACCCCCGTACCATTGTTGTGTTTGGTTTAGTGTATTATTGTAAATGCAGTACAGTGGTCTTCATTTGGTGGCATTTATTGGTACACATGTTGTCCTTAATTTTGGTTCACATGAAAATGGTGTAATGATGGTCGACATAATCTGAACATACTTTGTGTAACATGTTTTAGTCACCTACAAACACGTTTCATATTGTTCGTATAATTTTGGTTCAGTGTTAGGGTAGTACTGAATAGCGTGTATAATGCACACGTGTATGCACATGCATAAGACGACATGATGTCTTCTCTTTTTGGGATTCATTTGTTTCCGTCTAACGGGTAACATGTATCGATGTTGTAGTATTGTGTTGGGAATTACTGGGCCTTAGTTGATATATATTTATAAAAAAAAATCCTTAACTATTTTCCTTAATTTGAAGAGTGTCTTGAAGTTATACATTCCAAGCGTCGTTCCAAAATAAATTGTTCAATTAGCCATTGCCTTTCGACTACCGTAGGTATGCTTTTGGTATATGTCCTTTCAGTTTCGCTAGAGTTCTTCTTGATTTCCATCTCATTTAAGTACAGTCTACCAATACTGTTTGTTGTGAAGAGTTTTTTGATGTGGTTTTAGTTGTCTAGCGTTTTTGTCTTGGAGATTATTTTTGCACTTCTAGTGGCCATGGATGTTGAATAACCCTCTTTTAGTAGTACTTAGGTACTCAATAGTCGTTTGGAAGAGACCACTTTGTTGGGGAATGAGGGATTGTTTGAATCTCGGACGACTATGTGTCATCGCTCGATGATTACTTTGAAAGAGGCCTACATGGTCAACGCTCTTCTAAGATGTTTAAAAGGACCATTAATTTCAACCATTTCTAGACAATTACACAACTTCCTCCTATTTCGACTGTACTATCGGAAAAGATACCATCAAGGTAGGGTCATGGTCTCATATAGGTAGTAAAAGTACTCTAACGTTGTTCGAACTACAGTCTATTGCTCGACGTTATCCGTGACCGGAAGGTTCTATGTTGGCATTGCCTGAGGACATGTGTAGAGATAGGATGATGTTTGAGGAGGAGGGGGGGATTTCCGATAAACAATGATGCTTTATTGGCCGAATTTAGGTTACCGTTGTTGCCTAAAGTGATAGCTTTTTTGAGGGGACATGATGCTTTGCCTTCTCAAGTGCTTATGAATGGTTTGAGGTTTATCAACAGGTACACTATGAATGCATGAAAAGGAAGATTCCAATGTCTGTTACTGATTTGTGGCAAATATTTACATTGAAGGTTATTGATAGAATGATGGAGATGAGTATGCCTAAGATGATTATAATGAGTAAGGTTCAAGAACCAACCAATTGAGGAGTAAATGGTTGTTGTCCGTCTTCTGAGAGGAATGAATATGGATTTTCCTTTTCACCCAGGGGTTATTTTGGATAAGCCTTGTAATAAACTGCTAGGGAGGCAAATGAAGAGACTGAAAGGGGTGTTTTCTAATGACTGGGACTATTGTTAAGAAAAGATTGGCTAGAGTATGCGGGTATTAGTTTACCCCTGAGGCATACTGGTATGACATCCAATAATGTCACATAAGGTCTTATGACATACATGATCAGACTATTTTATGTATTGTAGGTGAAATGGTTTCTTTGATGATTTTGAAAATGCATCCGGTCAAACGCATGCGTTGCTCCCTGGAACACAACCACAAGAACATGTTGTTCAGGTGCAGGTAGTTGTAGTGCTCGGTAAGGGGCTGTCAAATTCTATGGTTGAGGGAACAAAGAGGAAGGTCCATGTAACTAATATTGGTAAGGAATCTCTATTTTTTGTTTATTTACAGGATGTTAGTTCACTTTTGTAATCTTTCTAATGGTCAATTTGTAGTGACAAAATCATCAAAGGTCAATAAGCGTGCACTTCTAGGAGGACGAGGTCATAGGTCAGGATCTCAACCATGTTTTTCCTCTCATACTCCATGCGGTGATAACTTACCGGTACCTAAGGGTTTTCTATTACAAGAGGATCAGCGGTCGGGAGTTTGTGATGACAGATTGGCTCGTGCTGCTCTTTAAGATATATGTCCTTCCTTGGTGAAATCTATTGCATATATTCCTGACAATAACTTGTTGTCTTATTCTATGAGAATTATAGCGGTGATGAGTGACGTTTAGTGCGGCCTAAATAGTGGTCGTTAGCATCATTTATAGACGAATTGACCATGATTTGGAGCATATTACCGTAATCCGTACTTTGCAAAGAAAAGTGGTTAAATACAAGGATTAATAGCTTTCGGAAGAAGACCAAAGAAAAGTTGGCCAAAGGACGAAATAAAGTCACACACACAACAGCCGCAACCGCGCTGGAGCACATTGGCCAGCGCGCGACCGCGCCCTGGGTGGAACGACAGCGATAAGGCGACAAAACATTGGCACGGTTGTGCCCACATCAACGCAACCGTGTCGAGTCTACAGAAGGTGGGATGCGACCACGCCCACATTGGCATGACCTCTCTGTACAGACTGGAGGTGGACGTGGCCGCACCCACTTAGACGTGTCTGCACCTCCGTAGGGTTTCTGTCGCGGAATGCTTTTCTTCTACGGGCTTTCTTTGGGCCTTTTACCTATTTTCATATCTAGCTTCGGGCTTGGGCCTTTTTAGGTTGTTTCTAGGGTTTCCCTCTTCTATAAATAAGGGAGGAGAGCTTGCCTCCTTTTCATGCTTATATCTAGTTAATTTAGAGAGTTTGTAGAGAGAGTTCTTATTGTTCTCTAGGTTGAAGCATGCAGATGGTTGGTTTGTAGACTTTCTCCCTTGGTTCTAATAAAGATATATTATTTGAATTGTTTTAATCTCTTGCTTGTATTATAAATTGAATTTGATTTGTTTATCTAGCTTGATCACCTAGGTGTATAGATCTATTTCATATAGTTAGGGCCAGGTTTATCCTAGTTGGAGAACCTTGCCTACTTAGTGACACAAATCAATACTTGAACTAGTTGGGCTTGTAGGGATGCGGAGATTAATGAGGTGTAGGCGCCAAGAACAATACACTTTCCTATCTATTCATGAACTTAATCTGCCTAGGAGTTAGTCTTGATAGTTTGAGGGCTAGATTGGTAGGTAAGATACTGTTAGGACTAGTTGACCTAATTAGCAATTCTAGTACATGGATTAAGACAATCATAATATATAAATTGATAGGATGAACCCGATTAGAAATTAGGAAGTCTATGATCAAACCAACCATTCCATTGTGTGGATACCCGCTGAATAAGGTATTTTTTCTATTGCTTTCCTAGATTAAATTAGTAGCTTAGAATCAATCCAATTTTCCCCCTTTATTATCATTAATAAAGTTGATCTTATTAACTACACAAGAACTTCATTTCATGTTGGATCGACCCTTGCTTGCCACTCTACTAGTAGAGAAGTTAGTGAGGTATATAAATTATTATTTTGACAAGCGTAACGACAATTTTGGTCCCGTCAAGCGGCAATGCCAGCGTCTGACATGTATGCTATTTTCGGGCGAGTTAATGCACTGGTATTTCTTGTAAATGGATAAATTTATTCTCTCTTTTGCAAAATATTGATTCATGTTTATGTATGCAGACCACAGGTGTCAATTGTATTATGATGTTGAAATCGGCCTATGCAAGACAAGTACTGGAGGAATAGAATCGCCAGCTTATTGAGAGAGTTATATGTTTGGAAACTCAAGTGCTCCAAGAAGTGCCTTTGATTGAGGGTGTTGCATCTAGTATTCTTGTGGTGAAGACATTCTTAGTCAATCTAAAAGCAAAAGTGATGCCTATCAATTAGAGCTCAAAACTTTATGCTGGAGCTTCATGTTACACGCTTCAAAAAGACTATATGACCGCCCGATTAGCTGATGTAGATGCAAAGCATGACAAAACAAAGATGGCTATACAAGAGGTAGAGGGTGAACAGGACAAGAGTATGGCGTGCGAGAAACAAGTACAATTGGAAGACAAACAACAACATGAGACTGGACTGAAGAAACTAATTGATTAGAAGCTTGTGCGCGAGTGAGAGTTTTTTGATACGTGTAGTTTCTTTGAGAGGAGATTGAAGGATAGTTAAGACTGAATGGCTCTACAACAAGCGTGTTGGATTGTTCTAAGGCATTTACTTATGCTAGAGACGTAGCACCAGAAGTCGACATGCTAAAGTTATGGTTCAATGATACATCTGTCTGTAAGGGGTCTGGTTAGGATGCGTATTTTGAAGAGACGATCCCCACTTTTATTAAGGAATTTGATGAATTTGTTGATCATTTATTACAGATGCCTCTTGCTGACCAGGTTCTTGGAGATTCTCATCCTAAACTCCAAGATGGAAACACTGATGTCGTTGTGGAGTAATGAACTATATTTACCCTAGTTCTTATGTGTTTGTATTTGTGACTTTGTGAAAGAAATGCGGTGATTATATATTTGCATGTAACGACGTAACAAGTTTAATGTGTTATGCTCTCTTTTTCTGTTTCCTTAGATGTTTTCTCTTTTTATATGTACATATGTGGGAAAGTTGGATATTGTTGTGGAATGCGTTTGATACTAAGTTGATGTACGGTGGATTTGCAGTACATGTTGAATATATGAAGTCAAATGGAGCAGTGTAGTACGTTCGGTTAATGATATCACCCTACCATAAAGTTAATATACTTTAGCATATTAGATATAACACCAAGCTTATGTACACGCTTTTCTATACATGTTATGTTGCTATTTTGTGTTACTCAATCATGGCATCTCTTCTATGGTGTATGCAATATTATATATTCCACACTTATCACTTTTTTCTATGTCCTTCTGTTTCTTCAACCTCGTTGTTAAATTTCCTCCGTCCTCTTAAATCGGTGTTTCCCTCAGAGGTATTCTTACCTGTACGTATATCCTCTTTCTACTTATATTTATATTGTATATTTTTATCTGCTATAAAGTACATACTGTTATTGACTTATACCCTTTTATAACAACACTACTTTTACATGGCATCCACTAGAGTTTTTCTTGTTAATCTTCCTTCCAACTCTTGCTTTCATGTCGTTCCCCCACGTGTTGTTTCTAAGTCTCTTCCTACTCAAAGTGAAGGAAAGGCCAAGTTTCAAAGTATAGAGATACAAGCTGCAACATTATTTATGTTTTTGTACAACATAGTTTTTTTCTTTTGTTTTGATGTATGATTTTACTAGTGGTGTTTCTAATATCGTGTGCAGGGTGAAAAGATTAAGTTGACTATGTTTGGTGAATATGTCGATGTTTACGACCTTATTCTCACGCAATGTTACCTATTTGATTTCACTAATGTTAATTTTAAAGATGGAGCGACTAGTTATCTCTATCTTCAGGGGAAACAGATGTATATAACTGCATCGTCTTCTATTCTTGTTGTTTCTAATGAGACTATTCTGGCCGATTTCGGCCCACGTTGCACGTGTATACATACGGTGTTGGAAGCATAACCTGTTGACGCTACTTTTTCTTAACTGGGCCTTGAATTAGATTGGATAACCAGGGGGCTTACTCATAGTTATTAAAATCTAGATCCGGGTCTTAAAATCTTATGATTTTACGATCCAACATTGATCTTTGATCTGGATCTATCATTAGAATCTATTCATGTTAAAATATTACAGTGGATATTAATGGATCTCATAATATCAGTAGGATCTTACGATTTTACGATCCATGTACGATCCTAACGTTGAGCTATGATGAGACACAAACACTCATTTAAAAAACCCACTTATTCTACTTTTTATATCTTTTGCATTATTAAAATCACTCTACATGTGTATCTCTCATACAATACTAGATAAAAATCCTAGAATTTTACTCATGTGCTCAATAACTAAAAAAACCCTAACTATGGTTGGCTATAACATTAAGTCTCATCTATAAATATCCCGAGTCCAGATTTTGAAATATAGTTTAGTGTACATGACTTGATATTTAAAGAATAATTATCGCATTGAAGTAATGCTTGCAAATTTAATTTTTAGAGCTTAAATATTATTAGATTTTTTGTAGTACAATGTTTATAGATGAATATAAAATAGTCTTTTATTAATCATTAAATTCTTACGATTCTACAATCCAATTTTACGATCCGATCCTAAGGGTTCCTTGTGATCCGATCCTAAAATCCCGATTTTTAATAACCTTGTTATATTCTCTTGTCCATATGGGTCGTTCTATATTTTTCTTGTACTTAATCTTTTCAAGTTAGACTAGAAATCAGAATGAAAAAAATCTCTTATAAATTTCTTGTAAGTGCAGTTATTTAATTAGTGATTTCATTTCTCTTGCTACAATGCCTTCTCGACTTGTCATATATGCATGATTAGTGAGATAAATGATTTGTCTCATATACCGTGGTGGTTGTAGCTTACATGACGGATTGAATTTGGTAAAAAAGGAAATATGGTGATTTTGTTGAGATGGCAAAATTCCATATAATAGATGACAGGTTTGTAATACAATATATGCGTGTGTTATGTGGTTTATTTTTGTCTTGTTTGTGGTATTACAATGTTTTTTGTTTGTAGTTGTACTCGTATTGTTGATGCGTATTGTGGGGACTGTTGCTCAATTGATAACTGATTTTTCAGTTCGTAAGAACAAGAATGATATTGTTGCTATAGAAGGTTTACGCAGGAACATGTACAGATGTAAGTCATATATTGTTATGATTTTCCACGTGTATTTGGATCGTATTTTGGTTTTCTACATGAGACGTGGGGTTATGATAATTTTTCTCTAGGCAAGTTTACATTCTCTGGTCCGTCTGGGTGTATGGTATTTTTTGAGCCGGCCGGGTGCGTGTTGTGCAACTAAATCAGTGCTATGTTCTTGACTACTACACAAATTACCGTAGCAACTATGTAATTTATGCATTTTTTTTTTAGTAACCGCATTCTGCTGACCTTTTATGTCTGACCATATGATTGTAGACATAACATGTCTTGTTGCAGGATACTTGAAAATCCGGATATTATAGTTGATAGATCAAGAAACTCTACCATTGTTAAGGATGACAGTCGTAACATTCTTACATGGAGAAGTGTGCAATGCGTGTCCATCCAGGTATCAATGTTTTTTCTAGCAGTTTGGTTTTGTCATGCATAGCTTCTTTTTTATGATGTTTCTTTCTTCTAATATATTGATTGGCGGCCTCCCATACACCATAAGGAGTGAGAATTAATATCATCTATGGGCATAATAGGCCAGAATCGGAGCATAATGTCGTAGTCTAGACTTCGTAAGAGCAAAGAGTACAATCAAGAGAATTACGGGCATAAGGGAGAAGACGTGGGAGCTAAGGAGAAAACGCAAGTGAAGAAAGAGGCCAAAAAGGGCCATTTGCCCCGGGGCGAGCCCGCGCCCCGCTCGCGCGATGAGCTGGGACGAATTCCACCAAGGCGCGACCGTGCCTAAGCCTCTGCAGGCGACGCGATCGCGCCCCTGTCGCTTCTGCGCGCGAGAAAACTCTTATCTGAAGGATTAAATAAGTTTTTGACTTAGGGTTTACATGTAATTCGGGACGGGCTTCCACAAAACATATTTTTGGATTGTCATTTTGGGTTAGCTACTCATTTTCTTATAAATAGGGAGAGCTTGGCCTCTCCCTAAACACACTTCGTTATCTAAATTTCAGAATTACATTAGGCTTTTAGCAATGAGGCATGAGTAATATCCTTTGACTTCGTGTGGTTGGTTCGCGCCTCTGGGATAATTCATTGTGAGGTTTGTATCTTTGGTTCTTAATATAATTATGTCTCTACTGCTTTAATCTCTTGCACGTAATATCTAATTGAATTGAATGCACTTTCTAGATTGATAACCTAGGTTGTTAGTTCGATTTAATATTGCTAGGGCCTGGTTTACCCGAGTTGGAGAACCTTGCCTCCTTACTAGTACGAATCTATACTTGGACTAGTTGGACTCGTAGGATAGGGAGATTAGTGAGGTGTTGGCGCCAAGGGCAGTGCACCTTCCTATTTATCCATGAACTTAATGCTGTCTAGGATCTAGTGTTGATAGTTTCAAGGCTAGATTGGTAGACAAGACACTGTTAGGGCTAGGTTCCTAATCAGCAATATTAGTACATAGTTTAGGGCAATTAGAAGATATAAAGGAATTAGAATAGAGACTAGATTCCAAATAGAAGAACCTAGGATCATTGGATTAGGCTAGAAGGTTACGACCAATCATACAAAGTGTTTTCCCAATTAATAACTACAACAAAATAAGTTTTCACAATCCCCCAAGCATTTGCCTTTCATTTTTTAATCACTTTAATACTTTAAGAATTGAATACTCTTGGTTCCTCGTGGATTCGATCCTGACTTACCACTCTACTTTTGTAGAGGAGTAAAAGGGATTTTATTTGACCAGGATAGCCCGACGACACGTTTTTGTCAATTGGCGCCTTTGACGAGGAACCAGTTTTCAGTTCTTACAGTATTAGCTTGATTAGTTGCGGGTCTGACTAGTGCATGGTCAGTACCCACGCTACTAATCCTTTTCTTGCTGAGCTTATTCCAGAAATCGAACATATTATTAGAAGAAGACTAAGAGAGAGAGCCGCTAAAATGATGCAACAGGGAGACCTTCCCGTCAACAATGAGGTACCAACACAAGCACCGGAAAACCTGGAGGCCAATCAAGTGTTCATGAATCAATTCCTTGAAGCATATGCGCGAATGAACAACCCCACTGGAAATAGGACGTTGCGGGAACGCACGACCCCAAACTTGATGCATCAGCCTCAAGCGGTGATCCTACCACCACTCGCTCCAGGTGTGACCTTCGAACTCAAGTCCGGAGTGATCAACTTACTCCCCACCTTCCATGGGATGCCCGGAGAGGACCCTATTATGCATCTCAACCAATTCCATGACATTTGCATGACGATGAAGCCAGGTAATGTGTCGGAGGAGCAAATAAAAATGAGGGCATTTAGTTTCACCTTGAAGGATACGGCGAGATCATGGTACTAACACCTCCCCTCTGGCACTATTGACAACTGGGAGAAGCTTCACCGCGAGTTTCTCAACCAGTACTTTCCGGTGAAGAAGACGAATAGAATGAAAAGGGAGATTGTGCAGGTAGAACAAAAGGAAGGAGAGTTGCTATACGACTACTTAGAGAGGTTTAAAGGGCTTTGCGCTAGTTGCCCTTTCCATGGCTATGAACAGTTGGACCTGGTTCTGTTTCTCACTCAAGGGCTGCTGCCTAATGAGAAAAGAATTGTAGACGCCGCGTGTAGAGGAAGTGTTTTGAATATGACCCCGAAGGACGTGATGTGCAAGTTGCAAGATATGGCCGAGAGAACGAGGAGCTTTGGAAGGACATACATCGCAAGAGTTGTCAACGCCATGAACTCGAGCGTAGAAGGGACAAGCTTGGATATGGAGTTAGCAGAAATCAAAAAGATGCTAGCAAAGATAGTACCTATAGGAGAGCAGTGCCCAACGCGAGTCTGCGGTATTTGTGCAAGTACTGGTCATCACTCGGAGGTATGCCCTGAACTTAGAGAGTATTCGGTCATGGAAGTGAACGCGATGGGAGGTTATGGACCTCCTCGGCCATGGAAGAATCAACATAACTTTCAACCGCGATACCAGCAGGACCAGCAGAGGTGGAGACCTCGTGAACAACAGCAGCAGAATCAAGGAGCTCCAACGATGGAGATGATTAATGATTTGGCAAGGACAGTTTCCACACTCGCTTCAACTGCCCAGAACAACGACTTAAGGCTAAAGAATCTAGAGGTTAAAATGGGGCAGATAGCACAAACCGTCTTGACGCTAGCGTAAAACAACTCCAACTCGCTACTGACTCAAACGGTAGTGGACCCAAACCAGAACGTGGAAAACACGAGTCAAAACTTGAAGAATGTTAGCGCAGTGGCACTAAGAAGTGGTAAGAACACCAAGAAGAAGTCAACACAAGAGGAAGAGGAAGCACAAGACCCGACAGAGGCGCGCCCTGACAAGCACGACCGCGTCCCCCATTCTAGAGGACAACGCAATCGCTCCACCTAGACGCGCGACCCTGCGCTGACGGACCAATATTTCGGAAGCTAGACGCGACCGTGCCCGACCAAGCGCGACCGCTCCATAGCCACTGAGATAGAGGCGCGACCGCGCCTGTCCGAGCACGCCCATGCCCTACGGTTTGTGTAAGGTGGGGAGGTTGAGAAGGATAAAGAGGAGAAAGAAAGTCCGGTGGAGAAAGAAGAATTAGACGATACAAGAGGCGACTTCAAGCTCCGCTTGAGCAACTACATTTGCCCAAACTTCACTCTAATCGGTTCAAAAAAGCCTCCATCCCTATTCCTGGAATCACTGAAGGATACTCGGAAACCGGCAGACGACAAAGAACTGTTCGAAATTTCTGATAAATGTGTCGTGAATATCCCCCTACTCAAGCTGGTGTAGAGTATATCACGATACGCGAAGTTCCTCAAGGAGATTTGCACGGTAAAAAGAAGGCAAAAGAATAAGGAAAGTAGCATAGTAGCGGCAAGAGAAAGGGTATCCTCTATCTACCAACAGCGCATGCCTCGCAAGTTCAACGACCCAGGTATGGTCATTGTCCCTTTCCAAATTGGCAACACTAATTTTGACTGTGCTATGGTAGATCTAGGGGCCACTATAAATGTCTTCCAGTACTCTCTATGCCAGCAGTTAGGACTTGGACCTCTAAATGAAACTAATATTTTAGTCCAACTAGCTGATGGGTCGACTGTGCGCCCTAGGGGAGTTGTAGAGAATGTGCTGGTTAGAGTAGATAGGCTTTTCTTCCCTACGGAGTTTTATGTGTTGGACATGGAAAATGATAGAGAGGGTGTACCTATACTGTTAGGAAGACCATTTATGAGAACAAAAGGCACCGAGGTAGACCTAGGGAGAAGGAATTTATCTTTGGAGTTTGATGAGGATGTAGTAAGCTTTGACATAGGTAGTGATGAGGAGTCTGGAGATGAGGATGCGAGTGTTTTTGCAATTAAGGTAGTGGATCCCGAAAGTTGATGTGGATAGGCTAGAGCAAGCATTGGCCGGTGACCCCCCTATGCTAACATTGGAAGGAGCAATCCCTCTTTTCTTCCACCAATATTTCAAGTACCCAAAGTAACGTCTGAGTTACCATCGGGGCATTATTTGGTGAAGAAGAAGGAATACGAAAAGCAGCAGATTGAGAAAAAAGGAGTAAAACAATATTGGATAAGGAAGGAGCTGGCCAAGAGATTGTTCGAGGCCGGATGAGAGAGAGGTACGTGGAGCCAACGACGTTAAACAAAGGCGTTGTCCAGGAGGCAACCCGACAAAGAGGTAATTTTTCTTTTTCCCATTTACATTATGTGTCCTTGTTTCATAATAAGGACATTGTGTAGTTTAAGTGTGGGAGAGGGGATTAGCCTCGCATATCCCTGCATTTAAAATTTTGAGTCAGTTTTCCCCCTTTGTTATTGAATTTTGAATTTTAGAGTCGGTATCCATAGATTTTCCCCTTTGTTCGATGTGAAGCTTTTACAAAGACGCATGATCCTTAAATTTCCTTACTATACCTTAGACGTTGATATCTCAAGTGTATATAGTGAGGATATGATGAATTAAGTAATGGACTTAGGCTTGAGCATGTGGATTATGATTAGGACACACTAGAACCCTATTAAAGATTGCATAATAACCACCTTTTCTTTTGTTTCACTTTATGTCATAATAAATTGTTCCTGTCCTTTTGCATGAAAAAGAAAAACAAAAAGTATAAAGGTAGTGAGCTCCTAGTAAAAGAAAATCAGAAGAGCACGCGATGCCGAGGTATGAAAAATAACTGAGCGATGGATCCTCCATAATCTATTAAGAAAAAGAGTCTCATAGTAGCCTGGACCATAAAATGGACAGGTTCTACCTAGTAAAACAATAAAGTTGGTCGGGACCATAAAATGGAAGGATCATACACCCTAAATGTAAAGGTATAGAAGAAAAAAATGTACTGGGATAATAGGGAGCAAGGAAAAATGCATTTGGTGTCACTTGAGCGAAGCATGGTTGATTGTTGTTTTCAACAATATTGGAACTTGTGCAGAATTATTATAAGTAGGAAGCATGTTAGGATGAGCCACAATCATTTGTTTAATCTTTCGTTATTCATATTCATATGTCACTTGAATAGAGATCTTTTTCGATATAGTTTGGAGATTTAGGTGATTGCATCTGCATAGGGGTTAGCATAGTTCAAATATTAGGGGATACTAGGTACCATATCTAGAGTCAAGTTAAGTGTAAATGCATTACTTTGAAGTTGTGTTAGGAGTCGGAATCTATACCTGTTGTTTTGTGATGCTAGGTACCAAAAGCCAGAAGTTGATCGATGACCACTCGGATCGTACCACCGTACTCGCTAAGCCCGCCAAGAGTCAACTACAGTTTGCTCGAGGACGAGCAATAGTTCAAGTGTGGGGGTATGATTGGCGGCCTTTCGTGCATCATAAGGAGTGGTAATTAACATCAACTATGGGCATAATAGGCCACAATCAGAGCATAATGTCGTAGTCCGGACTTCGTAAGAGCAAAGAGTACAATCAAGAGGATTACGAGCATAAGGAGAAGACGTGAAAGCTAAGGAGCAAACACATGTGAAGAAGGAGGCCAAAAAGGGCCATTAGCCCAGGGCGCGCTCGCGTAACAAGCTGGGACGGATTCCACCAAGGCGTGACCGCGCCAGGCAAGACACGGCCGCGTCTATGCCTTTGCAGGCGACGCGATCGCGCCTCTGCCACTGTTGCGCCGCGAGAAAACTCTTCTCCGAAGGATTAAATAGGTTTTTGACCTAGGGTTTACATGTAATTTGGGTTGGGCTTCCACTAAACACATTTTAGGGTTATCTATTTATTTTCTTATAAATAGGGAGAGCTCCCCCCCCCCCAAACACACTTCATTATCTAAATTTCAGAATTACATTAGGCTTTTAGCAATGAGGCAGGAGTAATCTCCTTTGACTTTGTGTGGTTGGTTCGCGCCTCTGGGCTAATTCAATGTGAGGTTTGTATCTTTGGTTCTTAATATAATTATGCTCTATTGCTTTAATCTCTTGCGCGTAATATCTAATTGAATTGAATGCACTTTCTAAATTGATCACCTACGTTGTTAGTTCGATTTAATACTGCTAGGGCCTAGTTTATCCGATTGGAGAACCTTGCCTACTTAGTAGTACGAATCTCTACTTGGATTAGTTGGACTCGTAGGATAGGGAGATTGGTGAGGTGTTGGCGCCAAGGGCAGTGCACCTTCCTATTTATCCATGAACTTAATGCTTTCTAGGATCTAGTGTTGATAGTTTCAAGGCTAGATTGGTAGACAAGAAGATATAAATGAATTAAATGAATTAGAATATATATGGTTTAGGGTAACTAGAGGATATAAATGAATTAGAATAGAGACTAGAACCTGAATAGAAGAACCTAGAATCATTGAATTAGGATAGAAGGTTACGACCAACCATACGAAGTGTTTTCCCAATTAATAACAACAACAAAATCAGTTTTCACAATCCACCAAGCATTTACCTTTCATTTGTTAATAGCTTTAATACTTTAATAATTGAATACTCTTGGTTCCTCGTGGATTCGATCCCGACTTATCACTCTACTTCTGTAGAGGAGTAAAAGGGATTTTATTTGACCAGGATAGCCCGACGACACGGTCCTGTCATATACGTTGTTTTGTTGTGTAATTGGGTCATTTGTAATATCTCGGGTTTCTTAAATGAGCGTAGGTGACCTTGTAAGAATTTTGCAATGATACAAGAGTTTTCTAATTCTAGTGCCAGACCAGCGCTTGGTGAATAAGAAGTAGAAAAACTTGTGATGTGGATCTTGATGACAAGTATATATGTGAAGGGTGTACCCATCTTTCTACTTTTTTTACAAAGTATAGACTTCCGATTATAGATGAACAGATATTTATATCTACATGTTGTAGTCTTACATATGTACTATTTGAACAGGTTATTCTTCAATTTTACATGATTTGATGATTTCGAGAAGATGTCACTTATGACACAGGTGCGAACTGCAGAGTACTTATTGGTATACTAAAGCTCGTTCATTCTATTTCATGAATGATGATGTATACTAATGTGTCATCTTGTTATTTGATATAGTATTTTTATGCTTATTCATGCTATTGTGGTGACATTGTTGGTGTAGAAGCGTCCAATTCACTCGTATCGTGTTCGCCAGATTGTCTGTTCCAAGACATACCGGTTTAACGTCGCGCATGCCCAACCTCTTCTGGTTATAATGTTGTAGCGATGTGGGTTCTCAAGTATGTGGAGCGTGATGTTTAGTTACTGCTGCTTTTGTAATTGTTGTGTAATGTTGGTTTCCAGTTTCCCACTGTCAAACACTGTTTACAATGTTCAATGTACGACTTCTATTGTGCGATATGATCTTACCAAGTTTTAGTTTTACCAAAAAGTTATTATTATTGCGATATATCTTACACAAAAACCAGATATAACACAAATTTAAATAACAACGTCCTTTTTTTTACTACATATATAGATGATTTTTAGGCCGGCGTTGTTAACATGTAATTTGAAGTCGGCAAGATTTATTCAAATCCATTTTTTTATTTTGATTTGCAATGCCTAACTTACTATAATTCGGGGCTCAAAAATTGTCCATATTGTCTACTTTATATGAGTTTACAACACCACGTTCCTATTTTGCATGTGGAACTTTACATGTGGGGTGTTATTTGTAATACCTCCTGCTTCATAAGGGAGGTTGCTTTTATAAGGGAGACATCTTTATTGGATTAGATCTTTAGTTTTCTAAGGCATAGAGAAATTTGTACTGTAATTTTATAATATGTGCTCGCTCGCATGTCCAATTAAAATCATTGTCATCCGAGATACGGTGACCTCTTGTTCCACAACACACATCATCAAACACCCAAGTCGGTTTGTTCTTTATTTTCATCCCTATTCTATTAATAAATTTGCTGGCCTAAAATTTCATTACCCCATGTGAAATTGTGACATAATCACTCAAAATACGATATTCTACTAATGTCATTGATGATATTCTCGACATGTCGTCGCCGCCATAATCATTGTACTTTTTTTCTAAGTTAATCATTTCTTAAAATATTTTTAAGTTCTTTTCCGCATGGATGCATGTTCCGATGGTAATACAAATGTGTGACATGTTTTACCATATGTGTGCACAATTTGGCACATATGTATACTCTCATGAAAGTGTATATATACACATAGTTGAGCAAGCATCAACATATTTTTCATATCCACGACTGCAGTCATATAGTTAACAAACCACCTTAAATGACCTCGACATAATATGGAATGTGATGCCTTGGTTAATAATATATCTGCAGTATAAGATACCATGGTTTCCTTTATCATTAATTTTGGTTCTCCTCATGTTATCGCTTTGTATGTATGGACATGTTAGTGTATATATGTTCTCTTTTGTATTACATGCAATGCAATATCTTCAATCATGGTACCCTTCTTTGGAATAGGAGAAGATGTTGAAATTGTAGGCTCGGTCAAGCCACTGCTAGGATCCCTCTATGAAGTCGTCATAACTAGATATAGTTACGAGAATCACTATGACGTCAAATATTTGACAGTCATCAATCCGCGCTCTGGCAAAAGATTTAGGGAGATATTACCGTATTTCAAGATGATAAAACCGTTGATTATTCTGTATGAGGAACAATACAAAGTCAATGATATTGTTAACGTATGGAATGAAAGTGCTTGGTAGATAGGCTACGTCACAAACGTTATGTATTATCATCTCAAATATGTATTTTCAGCCAAATTTAGTGCAAAGACGGTTGTAGTAATTCGGCAAGAATCTGTGATGATCCACTACATTCTATAGACATGTGCCTAAAGTTACAAAATGAGAACCTAGAAATAAATGCATCTGATAATTATGGTCATCTTGTCCAAGAGTCTTTCCCTGCAACAATTATGATCCAACAAGATGGAATAATCAGAATCAAAGGTATGAGAACAATGAGCAATACCAACAACAAAAGGCAATTTGAGACAAGGCCACCTGACGAGCCACAAAACATGTCTCGTTATGCTCAATCAAATGTAAATTACCCATCCGACTACTCTAACTAGTATAGTGGTAAGAAAGGGTCGATCCCACAGGAAATCGGGTAATCAATTCTCGTGCTATTAAATTTAATCAACTCAAAAGGTAACAAAAGGAAATTTGTATTGAGACAAAACTAGCTAATTATTGATTTTGAAATTATTATGGGAAAGCACTTTGCCGAACAAGTATCCACCTAACTGAATGATTGATTGATCATTGACTTATTATATTCTGGTTCAATCTAATATGTATATCCTCTAGTTGTCCTACTCCATGTTCTTATATAGTTAATAGTCCAACTAGTCCTAATAGCCCTTACCTAAATACAACCTTGAAACTATCAAGATTTAATACTTAAGCAGCAATGGACTCAGGAATAAATAGGAACATGCAATACCATTGGCTCAAGGCCGATATTTAACACATCATCATCTCTCCACACAATTAAAATCCCAACTAGGTCATGTATTGATTTTCTACCTAATGATAACACTCTCCAACACGGACATGTCAATTAGACTTATTCTACCTAGTTGATCAGGCCAGACAACTAAATCAATTCAATAGTCAATAATAGCGCAAGAGAGATAAAACAACTAGGGTATAATTTAGAACCAATGATAGAAGTCTTACAACCAATTCATCTGTTGGCTTCCACAAGTTGGACAAAGCAATTGGATCTACTCCTAGCTCATTATAAACTACGTAAAATCAAAACCAAGAAAACATTGTAAGATGAAGATGATAGGGTTGAGGCATAACACAAACCTTATTTATTAACCTAACAAAGGAGACTAAACTAAATAGGCCAACCCGAGCTTTATCAAAATATAAGTCCAAGGCCCAAAGTGTATCTTGGTAAAAGGGTTTCGCAACATTCTCGGCCTCACATGGGCGCGGCCGCGTCTGATCGAATTTGGCATTTTCCTTTGCGAACAGTGACGCGGTTTTTCCACCCAGTGCGGCTGCGCCTGGGATCTATAGTCATGCGTGACTACGTCCGTGTGTGCGCGCCTCCTGCTTCATCCCTTTGGCAATCTTCTCCTCGAATTTATGTAATCCTTGTGAATAATGCCTTTGCTTCACGAGGTCCGAATCACAGTAATATGCGCCATAATCATGTCAAATAACCCATAAATGATTCTAACGACCACTTGTTGTGCCATACTAGATGTCACCTATCACCACCCGAACAAGATAGACGGTCTAGCACAGAAGATCTTCTACATTCCTTGGCCACAAAACTAGGGACTCGTGTCGATAAGACAACTAGGCAGTTTAAGCAGATCGAGACACAAACTGGTCAACTAATACATGCTATGGAAAAGCTTGAGATAGGAGATTTTGGATGTCTTTCTTCGAACAAAAAGATAAATCGCTACGGAAACGTCAGTGTTGTACTCAAAACTATAGTTCTACAAAAATCCATGGCCACAGATACCATCTCGGGCGAATTTCCCAAGGAAAACGCTCAAGATCGTATACGCTCACCTATTTGGTTAGGTGGGCCCTTCATGAAAACTATTAGCATGAATATTAATGTTAAATAGGGTAATCTGACAATGGAAACTGACAAAAAACGAGTTGAGATTACATGTCATGACCTGAACTTTGTTAGTCATAATTCATTGTACGTGGTCACTACATATGTTCTGAATCCCTCGGGGAAGATGCATACAAATACAGTGAATTCCACTGCTAGAACTAAGCCCATAGATGAGCAAACTTCTGTCCATGTACGAAATTATATTGATAGTGATTGTAGTCATGTTAGATATAGATGATCCAGTAATTGTATATCACTATTCACCTTGACATAAGAAGAATGTATATGACAAGAATAACATAGAGGACAAATTTATAGGAATTATTTGAATTCACAAAAAAATAAAGGACGGGAATAACCTAATATAGAAACTAAACATCAAAAGGTATTTAAAATGGAGAGAAAGCTCAATAGATAATGAGCTTGAAGATAGTGATTTGGAAAGAGACCTCATTCTATTTACAGGAGACGGTATGTCCTCAGATTGTATTATTGATGATGTGCATGTACGTTTCAAGAGAGAGGAAACCCCGGATTTCACTGAGTATGGGGAGAAAATGAGAGTTACTTCAAGAGACCGATCATTATGGTCCAAGAGGGTCTAAGGTTTAAACTTTGTCAGTCTTGGTTCATTCATGAACTATATGACTTCCCTAGACCATGGAAGTCCAACGAGCCCAACTAGAAGAAGAGCCATGAGATACATCGAGCCACGACGTTAACCAAGGCGTTGCTCGAGAGGCGACCCGAGATAGTTAGATTAGGAGTAGTTTAGCAATCTTTTGCTCACTTTTACCTCGTTTGTTTGTTTTATTTTCTAAATTGTAGGTACGAAGAGGGAGTTCAAGTCTTTACAAGTCAAACAGCTGGCAAGGAGAAAATAATTAGATTAGATTTGATTTAGAGTAGTTAGAATAAATAAAATTTGTTTTCCTCGCAATTACCACACTATCCCTAACCTTATAAAAGACGATCTCTTCAATATCGGCCTTTCCAGACCCATAAACCCTAATCTCCAAGAGCTCCCTACACAGAATACCAGTTTACACCTCACCATCATTGTCGCGCCCCGCGTCGACACCTAGACCACCTTCCTTCATCACCACCGCATACCCTCCACCATTAGTTTTCCATCATCACCATCGACCCCAATTTACACCCATATCATACCTTCCATCTTTATAAATCGGTGATTTATTTGAATTCTATAAGAGATCGAATTGAAGTTTGTGTTACCGCAGCTTTCCGGAGTTTGAAATCAGAGTTGGAGTATTTTTCGGGAGGGAGAGACGAGGATTCCGTCGCCGCACCCCACGTCTTTGTTGTCGTGCCCCACATCCACAATCGCGCCCTATGCAATTCCTACCCGCATTCCAATGTCCCTTGTCTCTTCAAATGATGCACAATTGTCACACGATGTAGAGAGTATAGAATAAGAAGGTACAGATCGAGGTCAACCCCGTCCACGCACTAAGAGAAGTGTTGCAAACCAACTACTGACTGATGACCGACCACATACAGGGATACGATGTTTTGACGAGTTAATTTATGAATTGCTAACACTCTAGGACAGACTTGAGGAGATGATGATACGAATACACCTAGAGACACGCAAACATATGGATGAGCTTCACAAACAAAACTTGGCGATATGGTCCAGTCATTTCCCAGCCTAGTGAGCCTTACTATTTTCTTTTCTCTTATTATATTGTTCATTTTTTGTTGTATTACGGACTGATCTTTATCTAGTATCGGGGGGGGGGGTATTAGGAAGTTTCTCCTTTTCTATTAGCTTTATTATTTTTGCGTCTTCTTGATGTATTAGAGCATATTTGACGTTGGTAGTTGTGATGGATTTATTTGAAAATAAATAAATGAATAAAGTAATAATAAAAATTTAAAAAATAATAAGAAAAACATAATAAAAATAATTAAATAAAAAGAAGAAAATGGATAAGAAATAAGAAAAGATAAAAAAGATGTTTGGAGGCACAAACAGAGTCATTTTTTCTGTTTTACCATCACTTCCACCATCTTTCTGTTTTCTATTTTCATACCTTACATTGTCACCTCCATTGGATAACACCATCTCTAGCATTGACGACGTCCCACTATCCTTCTTTTCCATGTCGCCAGATTTTAGGTTAATAGACCTTTATCTTGGTGTCACACCATCATTCATATATTTATCACGGTTTGAGAAGAGTGAAGACTTTTGTACTAAGCACATACATTGTTTCCCTGAGTATGAAGAACAATTTTTCTACTGATTTTGAGCCGTACACCGCGCCTTTTTTTTCGTGACTTGCACCCATCTATTATGGCTAGCCGCACACCTGTGTGTTATAGGCTTTTGTGGCTAAGCACACAGGTGTTGCTTATATCATTAGGTTATATCAATGGGGTCGCATTAGGCTCGCATTAGGTTGCCTAGGGTCACATTAGGTCGCCTAGGGTCGCATTAGGTCGTCTAGGATCGCATATCCATAGGACCAGCGCCTAGACATATCTAGGCGATGGCCTTGCCCAGACGCGCCTAGTCGTTTCATTTTTAACACTGGTTCATATACTTTCATAGTATATTATATATGATTTACTCTTCCTTTGTAGGATCCACGAGAGGAAGTACTTCAAGCATGGTACATGGACGAGAGTGACGAAGACCTGAGACTTCATCATCACCGTGAACCTAAGGAATTTGTCTCATTTGATAAGCTTTCTGTTGTGTATGTCTGTATATTCATATTCATGAAGATTTGGCCATGTATATTATAGATTAACATTCATTTCTGGAATATTTCAGAGGTGGAGTTCTCAGCTGGCGTTTAGATGCTAATAACTTTGAAGCAGATGAGGAGTTGAAGAAGATTCATGGAGAACGTGGATACTCCTACATGGTTTGCTGCATTTTTTATACTTACACATTTTGAAGAGAGATAAATGCAATAGCAAAAAGCAGTACTTTGTGCCTTGTTGCTGATAGAAGTTTCTTCTTCAATGACAGTAAGCTTGACAGTTATTTTGGTGCTCTATGATGTGTATGTCTGTATATTCAAATGGTTTAATGCTCTCTACTGTCTTAATTTTCAGTTATACAAATTAATTGTGAAGTTAGATTTGATCGTTTTTTCTTGGTCCAGAGATTGCACCCCTCCTTAACCTTTAACAAAGACAATAATCTTGACATTTATTTTTTGTCTGTAAACTGCAGAAGCAAAAATGGAAAAGGAAAATGCAAAGCCTAATGGTAAACTCTTGAGGCCTGAGACATGTAGAATATAGTGTGATGATCTATGATTTATAGAGGGAAAGCACATCTGTGGAGAAGACTTTCAAGATCCAAATGCCAATAACTCTAAGAAAACAATTGGTTTATGATTGGGAATTAATTAACCAGCAAGATAAGGTTAATCTCTTTAATAATTACATTTTGCCAGAATTATCTCCGTGCTATCCTTACAATTGGTTGATGTTTGGGAATTCGTTAAGCAATTGCTTTAAGAAAGCAATTGGTTGATGATATTATGCGGCTTGTTAAACTACCTCGTTCTCCAACTGTGGATGAAGTATTGGCTAAGTACTTAGAGTACAGATGTAAGAAAGATGGCATGTAAGTCTTACAGATTTATTTCCATTTTTTTTCTAATAATGAAATGCACTATTGGGTTTTAGATTTTGAAGTTGTGATTTGACTATTGTCTCCTTTTTTGCTGCAAGTGTTGGACCCTGCTCTCTAGCTATTTGAAGGTTATGCTAATAATGTTGATTTAGGTTCAAATAAGATAGGAAGAACGATTCACTGAACAAAAGGCCCAAGGTCCATCAACAACCCTCATCTATAAATAGGGGTTTGAGGAGTTGAAAGCGACTGATCATTGGTCATCTTTGCCATTTATAGTAAATTCGAGAGCTCTCTTCCTTCTTCGCGTATACGTTCCATCCAAAATCATTACACCCAACCCTTCGCAAACAATCTCTCTCTCTCTAACCTGCCTC